>NC_086452.1:179208993-179413993 GCF_028390025.1 Pseudophryne corroboree
TGCGTAAAGTATATGAAAAATACAAAAAATATGTTTACAATATCTTCTTTGCATTATTCTAATAATTTTTATAGCCAAAACTCTGGAGTAAAAAGTCTATGGCAGGTAAGGCAGTGCCTCAACTGGCTACCTTTTCCGCACCTCTCTGATCAAAACTCACCAAATTTTTAGGAGTTTATACTGCTGCACCTGAGTATAATGCACAGATGTACACTTTGGCTCATATATTGCATGTTAATCTGGCTCTAGTGCTAGTCAGTGCCTCCTGAGCTATTTAGCTCACCGCACGTCCCTGGTACCACCTGTATGTTGAAAACCCATATGGCGGAACATGTGCACAACATAAAGAAGGGGATGGAAAACCAAAATGTGTCGCTTCATTTCAAAAAGATGCATAACTGCAATATTAAACATTTAGTTTTTGTGGAATAAAATCTGTGGTCTCAAATTGGAGAACTAATGATGGTGAAGCAAAGCAAGCTAAAACAGAAATGCGTACCATCTATGAAATGCAGACCCTTGATCCCAACAGACTAAATATGGATTTTGAAATGAAGTGGTTTTTACACTGATAAGCACTTTGCAACTTAGAAACATAAGAAACATAGAATTTGACGGCAGATAAGAACCACTTGGCCCATCTAGTCTGCCCCTTTTTTATTTTATCCTTTAGGCAATCTCAACCCTTTTTTAACCTTAATTATTTGTAAGGATATTCATATGCCTGTCCCAAGCATGTTTAAATTGCCCTACAGTCTTAGCCTCTACCACCTCTGATGGGAGGCTATTCCACTAATCCACTACCCTTTCTGTGAAGTAATTTTTCCTTAAATTTCCCCTGAACCTCCCCCCCCTCCAGTCTCAATGTATGCCCTCGAGTTCTAATACTTCTTTTCCTTTGAAGAATGTTTCCCTCCTGAACTTTGTTAAGACCCTTGATATATTTGAAAGTTTCTATCATGTCCCCCCTTTCCCTTCTCTCCTCCAAACTATACATGTTAAGATCTTTTAGCCTTTCCGGGTAAGTTTTGTGATGTAGGCCATGCAACTTGTTGTATAAGATTAGAGGTTGGCCATGTTTAATGGTTGTCTATGTGGTTAAGACCGCTATCTTTGGAATTTTTGCTGCTGTTTTATATACTGTATATAAGTAAAGTATATTACTAATGGATTGCTATTTATTCCTTTGCATGAGTCCGTTTCTATGGCAATGGTGATATATGTAAAGATACAATGTATTCCTTTAAGAAAAATGGGACTTCCTGCCTGCGTTCCATACATAGGATCACGTGACCCGCACTTCCTGGGAAGCCGGTGATCACATGCATGCGTTCCACCGGTGTGATGCGTGCCACTGGGGGGAAGTTTAGTGTTGGGGCCTCCTGCGGCTTAGAGAGAACGGAGAACGCAGCAGAATGATGGAGTATTACATAAAGTTGGTTGAAACAAAATGGGTTATGGGTAACCAGAGCGGAACTCACCGGCTATACTTCAGAGGAAGAATATGTGGTGGAAAATCCAGAATCAATTTGGACTATCAGTATGGGACATAATAGAGAGACGGGCGTTCCATCAATCCAGCACTTTGATTTAGCTTTACCAATTAACTTTTGAAGTTTGTAGATAGATGTATTTTCCTGGACTTTGTATGTTTTAGGGACATTAGATGAATTGTCCCATGCTATGAATAAGGATATGTGGATAATTATTTTATAAAACGGATCCAATACATGAATCTTTAACTAATGTTCTGTGATTGGCTGCTAAGGCTGCATGGGGAAACCAGGAGGTATAAATGGCCAACAGGGTTTGCTCCATGATACACCCTGAGGAAGGATTTCGAATCCGAAATGCGTTGGTGTGGTGCTAGTGTGTACCCCAGGTTTGATTGGCTTTTCCACTTTTCCAATTCCCTAGTAGGACTAACACTTTGTTTTTTAGAGACCTCTTTTTTATCTTTTTCACAGAGGAAAAATACAAGTGCCTGGTACCTTAGGGTATATAGTGGAGCAAATTCTTAAACCATCAGGGGGACTGTGTTTTTTATGGTTTTGTACATGTTTTAATTTTTTTTATGGATATACTTGTGTGATGTGCAATACATTTTTGCCTTTTTGGATATCCATTGGTGTTTATTATCCACATATCGGTTGAAGTATGGTTATCAACAGCTGGTATCTTTAAACGGAGAAACAGCAAAGAAACCTTTCAAGGAATATAGGGAACTATATCGAGGTGAGTGTCACCTTTAAGGGACGGGACGGTCACCAATTCTTTTGGAAGTAGAAGTGTATGGGAGGAACCAAAAAGAAACCTTTTGATGTACATATCCCGTTCAGAGGAGGTTAGTCAAAAGGTGCGAATCCCCGATATAGAGGAGGAGTCATAAGGGGGTACAAGTTAAAGGAGGTTCCTGTCCCATAAGAATATAAAGGAGTCTGCAAAAATTATGAAGATTTTACTTTTTCTTGCAGCGCTTGTGGACTACTTCATATGTTTTGTGTTTTATATTGTTTCAAGGAGTTGTGCTCTTGGGAGTTTGGTACCGAGCTGCAGTTACTTTTTTTCTTTGTTGTTTAACTTGAAATCTGTTCATCTAAATGGAAAATGAGGTTCAATATAGAAAAATACAAAGTTATGCATTTCGGGACTAAAAACAAACTTGCAACCTACATATTAAATGGGGAAAATCTAGGGGTAACAGTATTGGAAAAAGATTTGGGGGTACTCATTGATAATAGGCTTGATAACCGTATACAATGTCAAAGTGCAGCAAAGAAGGCAAGTAAGGTGCTAGCATTCATAAAACGGGTAATTGAGACAAGGGACGAGAATATAATCCTGCCACTGTACAAATCATTGGTACGTCCGCACCTGGAATATTGTGTTCAGTTTTGGGCACCACATTATAAAAAAGATATCTGTGAACTCGAAAGGGTTCAAAGGCGTGCTACTAAATTAATTAAAGGGCTAGAGTGACTGGAGTATGAGGAAAGGCTTACTAGGTTGAATATGTATACACTGGAAAAGAGGCGTCTAAAAGGAGACGTTATTAATATCTTTAAATATGTAAAGGAATGTTACAAAGAATTAGCATAGGAATTGTTTATTAAAAGATCTCTGCATAGGACACGAGGTCACTCGCTGAGGCTAGAGGAGAGAAAATTCCATACACAACATGGGAAAGGGTTCTTCACTGTTAGGGCATTAAGGATTTGGAATTCCCTGCCAGAGAAGGTGGTAATGGTGGACTCTGTATATGCATTTAAAAATGGATTGGATAGATTTCTGACTGAAAAAATATCCATGGTTATAGCATTTAAAATTATGCACATTGATAATCTGGAAGGAACATGATTTACAGACATAAAACATTATTTCAACAGGGAAAATTATAATGAACTCGGCTTAATACAGAATACAGGTTGAACCCGATGGGCATTTTGTCTCTTTTCAATCTCAATAACTATGTTACTATGTTACTATATCATTAAACTAGTGTGTGCCTGTGGCTTCACTTGCATGGATGTCTGTTATTGGTTAGCGGAAATAATTTTGCAAAACAGTAGTGTAATCTAGTATTGTGATGTATATTTTCTTTTGTACACATTGGCCCTCATTCCGAGTCGTTCGCTCGGAAATAATCTTCGCATCGCAGCGTTTTTCTGCTTAGTACGCATGCGCAATGTTCGCACTGCGACTGCGCCAAGTAATTTTGCTATGAAGATAGTATTTTTACTCACGGCTTTTTCTTCGCTCCGGCGATCGTAGTGTGATTGACAGGAAATGGGTGTTACTGGGCGGAAACACGGCGTTTTATAGGCGTGTGGATAAAAACGCTACCGTTTCCGGAAAAAACACGGGAGTGGCTGGAGAAACGGGGGAGTGTCTGGGCGAACGCTGGGTGTGTTTGTGACGTCAAACCAGGAACGACAAGCACTGAACTGATCGCAGATGCCGAGTAAGTCTGAAGCTACTCTGAAACTGCTAAGAAGTTTGTAATCGCAATATTGCGAATACATCGTGATTAATCATCATAGCAAGGTGGATGCTTATAGGAAACTTGACAAGAGTATACATCCACATCAGAGCCTGCCCTAGTGGTGTTTATAATCTATATTCCCTACCACATGTACAGACACATTCACGCTAGGGTTAATGATTGTTAGGAGCCAATTAATTTCCAGGAGAAAACTCAAGCAAGCATGGGGAGAATATACAAACTTCACACAGGTGGGTCCATGGCTGGAATCGAACCCATGACCTCAGCTTGCGAGCCAGTAAAGCTAATCATTACACTGTCCGTGCTGCCCAAATTCATCCAGTAGTTTTTGTACAATGCTGGAACGAACAAACAGGCAAAAATTAAGATTTTTTTTCTCTACCTTCATAAACAGTCCCTAGAAATATATTTCTCAAAAAATTGATATGTGCAGACACAGACCTTACAGTTTTATTTTATGCACAGGTAAGATTATAATGTAATTCACATGAAGAACAATGTAAGATTTGTGGCATGTTTAGGGCTATATTCAATTGATGTTCTCTCCAACGGAGAGGATCCGACGCGTCACTATTCAATGCTGGCCGGAAACTGTCAGCATTCCAATAAATGCAGATTCGACTTGATTACAAGTGAAAAACGTCACTTTCATTGAATAGGTTGAATGCAAATTCGATCAAAACCTGTCAAAAGTGCCATTTTTCCTACTCAGAAAAACCAGCACAAATTGAATATACCCCTTAATGTGGAAACATGATTGCATTGCATTTTATTCTAAAAACATTATCATTCATTGGCCTTTCATTGAGCTTGAATCCTGAACTCATGCCTACTATTTTTTTTTAGTAGTGTTGCTTAAAATTGATGCAAAACTATATTAACATTTAAATAATATGTAGACTTGTGTGTTTTACACTTGGGAACTTATATTTTAGAAATGTTTGATATTTAAGATGCATTTGACTAGGATGCCATCAGTTTTGAAGTCTTGAAGTTTTGAAAGGTATTGTTTATAACAGTAGTAGTAAATACTGACTTAATCACGGTCAGCAGCAGATCACTACAAGCATCTGCCAGTAGATGGCAGGTGTGGCATCATCTAATAACATTTAATGAATATCTATGGGTAAACACGCAGCGATTTGGCTATAATTTTTTTTATTAAAACTCACTATGGTGATAGCAATCCAAAAGAAAACAGGATTATGCACCTTATTCAGAGATGGAGGCAGATCGCTGCATATGCAGCCAGATCTGCCTCCATCTCCTCACATGCTGGGAGCCGCCCAACGCAAGACAAAGTCGGCCAACATGTGTAGCACTGCCTCACGATGCACCCACAATTAAATTGAGGATGCATCGAATTAATGTTGACCCCTGGCAGCGCAGCATGGCTACGCTGTCAGGCGTCCCGCTGTAATTTTTTTCATCGGTGCGGATGCATGTGACGTAATGCAGCTGCCCGGAAAATGATCCAGGAATGCCCCCGTTTGGTCCCACCAACGCCGCCCCGCAAACATCTGCGAACGCTCGCCACTGTCAATCACACTGCTGCTGCATCCTTCCGGGATGCAGCCGCTGCAAGGTTGCACAGGAGTGTCGGAATAAGGGCCTACATGTGAAAGGGGCCAAAAGCAGCTGGAGATAGAAACAGACCAAAAAAGTATTATATCAATATACGCTGTACATACAATAAAGAGATTAGGAATTTGGACAATGGAATAAGCCAGGAATCATGAGAGGAAGAGAGTCAGTGCCTTATTCAGGTTTGTTAGCAAACCAGGTTTGTTAGCAAACCAAAAAAGCACACTAATGAGCAAAACCATGTTGCACTGCATGTGGGGTAGAGGTAATATGTGCAGAGAGAGAGTTATGAGGCATACACACCGTGAAATATAACTACAGATATGGACTATATATCACACGGTGTGTATACAGCTCGCAATGCTGATGTGCAGGCCCGCAGGGTCGGTATCGCAAGGAAAAATAGACTGTGCATACAGGCCAATATTGACTGTATCGGAGGTTCACGCATAGTCGATATCAGCCATAGCCTGCATTGCACCGTGTGTATGCGGCTTCAGATTTGGGTGGGATGTTTTCGATCTGTAATCTAAATTGCAGTGTAAAAATAAAGCAGCCAGTAATTACCCTGCACAGAAACAATATAACCCACCCAAATCTAACTCTCTCTGCCCATGTTACATCTGTCCCACCTGCAGTACAACATGGTTTTGCCCATTAGTGTGCTTTTTTAGATTGCTAACAATCCTGAATAACCCCCTCCAGAACTAAGGGATCTTGCGCAAATAACCAATAAGAGGATGATTAGTCAGGACTGCTGATCTACAGAAGCTGGTTCAATAAAATGGGATGGGTATGCAATCCCAGCGGCCTAACCCAAACCTCCTACCCCCCATGGCCTAATCTTAACCATACACCCCCCCCCCCTTCCCCCCCATCTGCTCCCAGCAGCCAATTCCTAACCCTCTCGGCTATACTTACCTTCAGGATCCCATCTGCCCGTATTCCGGTGTCGGGGTGCAGACTTGCTCGGGATTCTGGTGTTGGTGTTCTGGCAGGTGTCAGAAATTCCATCATCAGTATTTTGACTGCCGTGATCCTGACAGCTGGGATCTTGAATGTATACTAATAAAACAGCTACTTGCCAATGATTAGCCTGGTATTGATAGGGCCTGGCTACAGTATGATGTTTGGGAAATAGCAGAAATGCAGTGTTAAAATGGACCTGCAATGATAGAAGTAGAAATTCTGCTAATTCATTGTATTTTACTATTTACTATTGTAATACAAATTTACTTACTATCATTTTTATTTTTATTTTATTTTTATCATACCTCAATGTTTTGTAGAGAAGTCCCCTCAGATTTCATTCTAGACCTGTGCTTTAGTTATCTATCACCTTAAAAATATTTTAACTTGTTTTAAAATAAATGTTATCAAATAAAGTTTTATTTACTCACTTAAAATGATTTCATTAGTGCATAACTATGACTTGATTCCCATATGTACTGTAGCATTTATTGCTGTAACTCATTCCATGAAAGGGGGTTTCAGAAGGTATATGTCATAATCACATGCTTGCTTTGACTGGAAAAATGAGTAAAATTTTTCAACCATTAGCCAATTATGTTGTCATTGTCCTCTATGGAAGCACCTTCAAAAAAAATGTGATGTTTCTATCTCCTATGCTGTAGGTCCTGTTAAATAGTGAATTCTTGAGAATAGCTGTTGAGACAACAAGAAGGAAAAAGGTCTAGTTTGGGACCCATGATTACAAGGGAACCCAGTCTTCTCCCTTACAAGTCAATTATTTTCCAGCATGTCCTTGCAAATCCATAGAATGAGCTTGGGTGTGGAAACTTGCTTTATATACTGTAATAATGAACTTGAAAAAACTGATACTGCTTTTTAATTGCAAAGTACATAATGTATGAAGCATGCTGCATTTGTTAAAACACTGTAAAGAAGTGGTTCCTATACTCGGTCTCCAAGACACAGTACCAGTACAGCTTTTAAGTATATCCATTATTGAGCACAGGTGCTTAAGGGCCTAATTCAGGGTTGATCACAAAAGCAAAATATTTCTCTAATGGGCAAAACCATGTAGCACTGCAGGTGGGGCAAATGTAACATGTGCAGAGAGAGTAATGGGCCCTACACCCTGCGCTATCCGCTGCCGAGCTACCCGACGGCAGATACGGCTGATGGGCGACCTGGCGGCAGTGATGGGGGGAGTGAAGTTTCTTCACTCCCCCTGTTATCCGGCTCCGTAGCAGTGCAGGCAGATATAGACGAGATCGACCATATTGGCATGCATGCACAAGCGACGGGGCACCAGCGATGAACGAGCGCGGGACTGCACATCGTTCATCGCTGGTGCCTCCACACTGAAACAAGATTGTTCATAGTGTATCTTTCACTAATATCGCCCAGTGTGTGTTGCTTATTAGATTTGGGTGGGTTATTTTGTTTTTGTGCAGGGTATATACTGGCTGCTTTATTTTTACACTGCAATTTAGATTTCAGTTTGACCACACCCCACCCAAATCTAACTCTCTCTGCACATGTTATATCTGCCCCACCTGCAGTGCACTTGGTTTTTGCCCATTAGAGAAAGATTTTGCTTTTGCGATGAAACCTGAATAAAGTCCCATACACACTGGGCAATTTTGAGCTGAAAGCAGGTCACTTTTGGCGTGTTAAGCTGCTTTCAGCTCAAAACCGCCAAGTGTGTATGGACAAGCGATGAGCGGTGAGCGCTCATGCGCGCTCCCTCTTCATCGCCAGCGTCCGCCGTTCATCTACTGGTATTACCAGTAGATGAACGGCGAGGTGAGCGGCTTTCCATAGCGTCCTGCTATGGAAAGCTGCTCACCCCCGCTGACATCGCTGGGCAGGGGGGAAAAGCGCTCAATGTGTATTGGCAAGCGATAAGCGGTGAGCACTCATACGCACTCCCGTTTCATTGTCAGCGGCCGCCGTTCAGTAGATGAACGGCGAGGTGAGCGGCTTTCCATAGAGTGTGTATGGACCTTTAGGCCCTAAATTAGTACCTCAGTTTATTTGATTTAACTGTCTGTGCTCAACCATGGATAGCCTTAAAACCTGGGGATTTATTTACGAAGAGTCAGGTTGTTAAACCCAAAAACTTCTGATTGTGTTTATGCCAGAATTTTAAAAGGACAATGCTTTTACTAGCAAGACACAGCTAGTAAAAGCATTACCCTTTTAACTTTCTAGCATAAATACGCTCAGACGTGTCGGGTTTAACAACACGACTCTTCGCAAATAAACTCCCTGGAGTATTTTGATGCCTTGAGGACAAATTTTGTTGACCACTGTTGTAAGGTCTCGTCTTCACCTATACCAGACCTTTTTGTCCCATAGAGCTTTTAGATGCCTATGGGTACTCGGTTACCCCCTGTACTGTGCACTAGGTTTATATTACTAAGCTGGTGTATAGAAAAGATGAATTGCACAGAGCAAATAACAGATGACAAGTGGTAACTGAATAATAAAGCAGAATAGTCAAGTGTAATCCAAATAGTAACTATCAACAAACATACAGTAATTGTATGGGTCAGAAATTGTAGTCAGGTTACACTGCAGAAAAGGTTAATCAATAAACAGCCTGAGGTCAGTGCAGGTGGCAGACAAGCATAGTAAGGATCACAAACTGTGGTAAGGGCAGGCAACAGAAAAGGATGGTCAAATTAAGCAGGATCAAAAATCCAACATCTTAATCCTTAGAGCAGGGATTGGGAACCTTCAGCCCTACAGCTGCTGTTGAACTACACATCCCAGCATGCCCTGCAACAGTTTTAGCATGGCCAAATAGCAAAACTGTAGCAAGGCATGCTGGTATGTGTAATTCAACAACAGCTAGAGGGCCAAAGGTTCCCCACCTCTACCTTAGAGGATGGTTCATGAGTGGGAGAAGGTAGTACAGTAACAAAGAACATAGAAGTCGATGAACAAGTAAACAAAATTAAACTCTGTTAAACACCAGCAGCAAAATTTAAATACAAACTGTGCTTGTGCAAAGTTTGGTAACACTTTTCACTGCTTCATGAATAGACCCCTCAGAGGGGCAGCATACAAGTTTTATTTTTCACAGAAGAGCTAAAGTCTGTAGTCATTGGGGGACATCAAATAGTCTGCAGGATCCTAGCGAATCTGCCTGTGTTCTTAAAATCTTCATATCCCTTCATGTAATTGTTGCAAAACTAAAATTAAGCAATATTTTAGTTAATGGGCTTAAATCATTGAATTAGTTGGTTTTAATGTGACTATAGACAGGACTCTGAAGCTAATGATATACTGTTTTAACTACAATCCTTTACATCTAGACCCAAAATCCTGCAAAAATAGGATTTTAATTACCTGCCGGTAAATCCTTTTCTCATAGTCCGTAGAGGATGCTGGGGTCCATGTTAGTACCATGGGGTATAGATGGTTCCGCAGTAGCCTTCGGCACTTTAAGACTTTTCAACAGTGTGAACTGGCTCCTCCCTCTATGCCCCTCCTCCAGACCTTAGTATAGGAACTGTGCCCGAGGAGACGGACATTCTTTAGAGAGGAATTACTATTAAACTTGTGGCGAGATTCACACCAGCACAAAGCATCCATAAACAACATGTCGCCTAACATGGCCTTTAACATAAGTCATGCCAACCAGCATGCAAAACGCAACAGCTGTTAACAACTGAACACATGAAAAATTGTGCAAAAAGATAAACGTAATCAGCAGGAAAAATGAGCACTGGGCGGGCGCCCAGCATCCTCTACGGACTACAAGAAAAGGATTTACCAGCAGGTAATTAAAATCCTATTTTCTCTTATGTCCTAGAGGATGCTGGGGTCCATTTTAGTACCATGGGGATATACCAAAGCTCCCAGTATGGGCGGGAAAATGCTAAGGTTCCTGCAGAACTGACTGACCAAATTGAAGGTCGTCAGCAGCCAAGGTGTCAAACTTAAAAACTTATCAAATGTGTTTTCACCCAACCAAGTAGCAGCTCGGCAGATTTGTAAAGCCGAGATCCCCCGGGCAGCAGCCCAGGACGAACCCACTTTCTTATTAGAGTGGGCTTTTACTGAAGTCGGTAACGTCAATCCTGCCGTGGAATGAGCGTGCTGAATGCTACCCCTGATCCAGCACGCAATAGTCTGCTTAGAAGCAGGACCCCCAATCTTGTTGGGGTCATAGAGGACAAACAGAGATTCTGTTTTCCTTATCTGAGCCGTTCTTGCAACATAAGTCCTAAGCGCTCTGACGACATCCAAGGACCTTGAGACGGCTGAGGTGTCAGAAGCTACTGGCACCACCACTGGTTGGTTGATATGAAAAGAAGACACAACCTTTGGAAGAAAGTGCTGACGTGTTCTCAGTTCAGCCCAATCTTCATGAAATATCAAATAAGGACTCTGTGACAGAGCTCCTAACTCAGACACTCGTCTGCCTGAAGCCAAGGCCAACTGCATGACCACTTTTCAAGTGAGAACTTTAACTCCACCTCTTGCAGAGGCTCAAAACAGTCCGATTTAAGGAATTGCAACACCACATTAAGATCCCATGGCGCCGCAGGAGGCACAAAGGGAGGTTGGATGCGCAGAAGCCCTTTCACGAACGTCTGGACCTCAGGAAGAGAAGTCAATTGTTTCTGAAAGAAAACTAACAAGGCCAAAATCTGAACCTTGATAGAGCCTAATCTCAATCTAGCATCCACACCTGCCTGTAGAAATAGGAGAAGTCATCCTAATTGAAACTCCACCTCAGGAGACTTCTTGGTTACACACCAAGATACATATTTTCTCCAAATACGATGGTAATGTTTGGACGTTACCCCTTTCCTGGCCAAAATAAGTGTGGGAATGACTTCATTGGGAATACCCTTACGGGCTAGGATCTGGCCTCAAATGCAACCGCGGTAAGTCCTGATAAACTAACGGCCCCTGCTGAAACAGGTCCTCGCGAAGAGGAAGAGGCCGAGGATCTTCCATTAATAACTCTTGAAGATCTAGATACCAAGCCCTCCTTGGTCAGTCCGGAGCAATGAGTATTGCTCGAACTCCTGTTCTTCTGATGATCTTGAGAACTTTTGAAGTAAGTGGAGTGGAGGGAACAGATACACTGACCGAAACACCAACTGGGTCACCAGTGCATCTATCGCTATTGCTTGTGGGTCTCTTGACCTGGAACAATATTTCTGAAGCTTCTTGTTGCGGCGTGATGCCATCATATCCACTTGAGGAACACCCCAACAACTTGCCACCTCCGCAAAGACTTATGGGTGGACGCCCCATTCTCATAGATGGAGATCGTGTCTGCTGAGGAAGTCTGCTTCCCAGTTGTCCACTCCCGGAATGAAAATTGCCGACAGAGCTTTTGCATGTCTTTCTGCCCAGAGGAGTATCTTTGTCACCTCTGCCATTGCCGCTCTGCTTTTTGTTCCGCCTTGACTGTTTTTGTAAGCTACTGCCGTTACATTGTCTGACTGGCTCTGTATGGGACGACCTTGAAGAAGGTGTGCCGCTTGATGAAGACTATTGTACACAGCTCTCAACTCCAGAATGTTTATGTGAAGGCGAGTTTCTTAACTTGACCATCTTCCTTGGAAGCTTTCGCCTTGCGTAACTGCTCCCCATCCTCGGAGACTTGTATCCGTGGACACCAGGATCCAGGCCTGAATCCCGAACCTGCATCCCTCCAGGAGGTGAGAAATTTGTAGCCACCACAGGAGCGAAATTCTGGCTTTCGCTGACAAGATTATCATTTGATGCATGTGGAGATTTGAACCTGACCACTTGTCCAGTAGGTCCCACTGGAAGACCCTAGCATGGAATCGGCCATATTGTAGCGCCTCGTAAGCCACTATCATTTTCCCCAACCGGCGAATGCACTGATGAATTGATACTGTTCTTGGTCTCAAACATTGTTTGACCATGCTCTGGATGTCCTGAGCCTTTTCCACCGGTAGAAATACTCTCTGTATCTCGGTGTCCAGTATCATTCCCAAAAATGATAATCTCATTGTCGGTTCCAACTGCGATTTGGGAAAGTTGATGATCCAACCGTGCTGTTGAAGCACCTTCGGGGACAATGCTATGTTCTGGAGTAGCTTTTCCCTGGATCTCGCTTTTATGATGAGATCGTCCAATTATGGAATTATTGTTTGCGAAGGAGAACCATCATCTCCGCCATCTTCTTGGTGAATATTCTCGGAGACGTGGAGAGCCCGAACGGTAATGTCTGGAATTGGTAGTGGCAATCCTGAACCACAAACCTCAGGTATGCTTGATGTGGCGGGTAAATGGGGACATGCAAGTAAGCATCCTTGATGTCCACTGACACCAGAAATTCCTTTTCATCCAAGCTGGAAATCACCGCTCTCAAGGATTCCATCTTGAATTTGAACCTTTTCAACTTAAGATTCAGAGATTTTAGGTTTAAAATCGGTCTGACCGAGCCATCCGGCTTCGGCACCACAAACAGGCTTGAATAAAAAACTTGGTTTCTTTGTTCAGCAGGAACCAAGGCAATTATTTTGTCTTGACATAATTTGTGTATTGCGTTCAGGACATTTGTGCCATCCTGAGCAGAAACTGGCAAGGCTGATTTGAAAAATCGGTATGGGGAAGGTCTTGAAATTCCAACCTGTAACCTTGGGATGCTATCTGTAATATCCAAGGATCCAGGTCTGAGTGAAGCCAGACCTGGCTGAAATATAATAGACGTTCCCCCACCCGATCACACTCCCGCAGAGGAGCCCCCAGCGTCATGCTGTGGCTTTTGCCGAAGTAGTTGCTGACTTCTGCTCCTGGGAGCTTGACGGTGTTGTAGATTTTTTACCTTTTCCTCTCCCTTTTCCTGTGACAAAAGGGGTACTCTTAGCCTTTTTGTACTTGTTGGGCCGAAAGGACTGCATAGTATACGAATGATATACTTTTTTTTTTTTTTTAGCCGGTGTAGCTGCCGACGGCAGAAATGCTGACTTGCCAGATGTAGTAGTTGATATCATGGCATCTAGTTTCCAAAGAGGGCTCACCATTGTAGGGGAGCGCCCAATATTTCTTTTGGATTCATTATCGGCATTCCATTGGCGGATCCAGAGCGCCCTGCGGCTGAAATCGCCATAGTAGAGGCCCTTGAGCCCAGTATGCCTATGTCCTTCATAGCCTCAACCAAGTAACCTGCAGAATCTTTGATATGACCTGGAATTTGCAGCATATAATCTTTATCGACCGTGTCAATATTAACAATTACATTTTCTGCCCTCTTTTCCACTGCGTTACCTACCTACGCAGAAGCAATCACGGGCCTGAGTAACGTACCCGTAGCAACATAGATGGACTTTAAAGTCGTCTCTAATTTGCGGTCAGCAGGTTCTTTTAATGAAGCTGACCCTGGGGCAGGTAAAATTATTTTCTTTGACAACCTAGAGACTGAGGTGTCTATCATTGGGGGTGACTCCCACTTACGCCTATCCTCTTCAGGGAAAGGGTATGCTATCCTTAGACGGAGGAAAAGTCGCCACCTGTTTTTTTTATTGAATTTAAAATAATCTTTTTCCTCAGGTGGAGGTGTTGTGTCAGGAAATTCCAACACCTCTTTTATAGTGACTATCATACATTGAATGCTCTTAGCCAGTTTGGGATCTACCCCCCTCAAATACCCAGTGTCAACTTCAGTGACGGAATCTGTGTCAGTGTTCCTTTGCATAATTTGGGTCAGAGACCTTTTCTGGGAACAGGGGGGGTCCCGAGTGGGTGACGTGGAGGAATTAGCAAACAGAGCATTCTCCACAGACTGTCTTGCTTTGCCTGTTGTTCAGGCTCAGAGAATTTACATATTACTCTGCAGCTTTCACACCCACAAGGCTCAGAACACTCTTGTGCCTCCAAAACGGTTTCCACTGGGGAAGAACTTTCTCTAGACCTGTTACACACGTGTACAGTCACACCACTCACACACACAGGGGAGCTATTGGGGACAGATCTACATAAAGTCTGTCAGAGAGACCCAGAGGGGATTGCCAGTCCACACCACGCGCCCTAGGGCCCTCATTCTGAGTTGTTCGCTCGCTAGCTTCTTTTAGCAGCAGTGAAAACGCTAAGCCGCCACCCTCTGGGAGTGTATCTTAGCTTAGCAGAAGTGTGAACAAAAGGTTAGCAGAACAGTGCTTACATTTTTTCAAGCAGTTCCAGAGTAGCTGCAGACCTACTCCTACCTTGCGATCACTTCAGTCTGTTTAGTTCCTGTTTTGACGTCACAAATACGCCCTGCGTCCGGCCAGCCACTCCCCCATTTCCCCAGGCACGCCTGTGTTTTTATCTGGCACGCCTGCGTTTTTTAGCACACTCCCGGAAAACGGTCAGTTACCTCCCAGAAATGCCCCATTCCTGTCAATCACTCACCGATCAACAGAGCGACTGAAAAGCGTTGCTAGACCTTGGCCCTAATTCCGAATTGATCACTCGCTAGCTGCTTTTAGCAGCAGTGCAAATGCTAAGCCACCGCCCTCTGGGAGTGTATCTTAGCTTAGCAGAAGTGCGTACAAAAGATTAGCAGAACTGCTCATAAAAAATGTCATGCCATTTCTGAGTAGCTCCAGACCTACTCCTATCTTGCGATGACTGCAGTCTGTTTAGTTCCCGGTTTGACGTCACAAACACGCCCTGCGTTTGGCCAGCCACTCCCCCGTTTCTCCAGCCACTCCTGCGTTTTTGCCTGGCACGCCTGCGTTTTTTAGCACGCTCCCTGAAAACGCTGAGTTGCCTTCCAGAAAAACCCACTTCCTGTCAATCATACTACGAACACTTCTGTAAAACTGCAAACTTTTGTCTGAAAGTACTTAGCACATGCGCGCTGCGTACCATGCGCATGCGCATAAATGCCATTTTTTCACCTGATCGCTGCGCTGCGAAAAACGGCAGGGAGCGATCAACTCGGAATGAGGGCCCTTGTGTGAAACTGCATAGTTTTTGTGAAAGTACGTTGCGCGTGCACACTGCAGCCCATACGCATGCACAGAAATGCCGATTTTTAGCCTGATTGCTGCGTTGCAAATAACGGCAGCTAGCGATCAACTCGGAATGACCCCCTATATGTATTACATACAATGAATATACATATATACCAAAACAGTGCTTTTTATCCAATGTGAAGCCCGCAGACTTAAATAAATTATGTGCTCCCCTCCCCTTCTATAACACCCTGGTACTTGTATTAGCGATGTGTGAGGAGAAGCAGCCTGTAGGATCAGCGCTCCGGCGTCTCTGTGAGGAGAAAATGACGCCAAATGAGTGTTACAAGCAATTCTGAGGTGAAGCTCCGCCCCCTGTAATGTCGTGGTTCAGCCACAGTAATATTTATACTGGCGGGGGTAGTGTACATCAGCGGCTCACATGTATGTACATTTTGCCAGTGAGAGTAAGGATTTATCATGTCCCTCAGAGCGCGACCCCCCCCCCCGTGCGCCCTGCACCATGTGCTGAGAGACATGTTGCTGCGCAGCATCCCGCGCTGCGCTGGTACCTTTATGCCGCCTTGATGACCGGAGGGTCCCTCTCTGCAGGTCTCCGGTTAATACTCACCAGCCTTCTGACTTCTGGCTCTGTTAGGGGGTGGCGGCAGTGATGTGGGAGTGAGCAGCAGCCAGGCAAGGGCTGTGTTCAGTACCCTTCAGGAACTAAAGGTGTCCTGTCAGCGGAAGCAGAGCCATTAAACTAACTGAGACGTTGGTTCCTACTCCCCCCCCCTCCCCCCTAAGTCCCACGAAGCAGGGAAACTGTTGCCAGCAGCTACCCTGTAAAATAAAAAACCTAACAAAGTATTTTTCAGCAAAATTCAGTAGGGCTTCACTGATGTGCAGCCAGTCTCCCGGGCACATTTTCTAAACTGAGGTCTGGAGGAGGGGCATAGAGGGAGGAGCCAGTTCACACTGTTGAAAAGTCTTAAAGTGCCGAAGGCTCCTGAGGAACCATCTATACCCCATGGTCCTAAAATGGACCCCAGCATCCTCTAGGACGTAAGAGAAAATCAGATTCTGTTTTGGGTGGAGTTTCCAAACCTGGGTGTGAACATTTGCCTGTGTGTGTGTGTGTGATGTGGATAAATACTGTGGTCCAATTTACACAAAATTAAATGTGTTACAGCACAGGTTCTCAAACTCGGTCCTCAGGACCCCACACAGTGCATGTTTTTGCAGGTAACCCAGCAGGTTCACAGGTGAATTAATTACTCACTGACACATTTTAAAAGGTCCACAGGTGGAGCTAGTTATTTCATTTGCGATTCTATGGGGAGACCTGCAAAACATGCACCGTGTGGGGTCCTGAGGACCGGGTTTGAGAACCTGTGTGTTACAGGATTGCCTGTCTTCTATTTAATAATGGGCCGTTGTGTGCCTATTTTCATATGTCATCTTTAAGTGGAAATAGTTAAGTATATTTGATTGAGAACTTGATGGAAATTAATACATGTCACCACTGTAGAGCATGCATGAGCGCTGAAAAGCTCAAATAACTACCTTACATATAAACACTGTCATACAAAGTGTGAGCCTGTAATGTTTCCACCGAGGTACTGAAATGAGAGCTTCAGTGAGTCATCACTTTTCCTTTCCATCACAATGAGCATATACTGTATCCCTGAATGCATCTCGGTGTCTATTAACAAACAATAGGTTCATGAGCTGGAAGATAAAACTGCCCACAAATTGCTGGTTTAACCTTTTGTTCTCATAAATGTGTGCCCATTGCTGGGATATAGCAGTGAAATAGGCACATACAGTAGCTCAGTATCGGTCGCTGCATACAAGCGTGGTGGGCGAGCACTGTGGTGAAGCCCCTATTAATCATAATATAATACAAATAAGTTGTTTATGAGAATTATATTTTTAAAAGTAATACATGATTTGACCTTACAAATATATACACACTATACCTTGAGTAATATAGGATACCGGTGATCCCTAAATAAAGGGGGGGAAAGGAGGAGAAAGTTGTCCCTTGACGTGCAATGTTGGTGAAAAATGTATAGACAAAAGAGAGGAATTGAATCAGCACAAGAACGGGTTGGTGAATCAAGCAGCATAAAAAGTGGAGAAGTGGACCATAGAGAAGTTGTCCATAGCAACCGGTCAACTTCTACCTATCATTTTATAGAATGTTTTGATAAATGTTACTTTGGAGCTGATTGGTTGCTATGGGCAACTTCTCCACTGGTCCACTTCACTGCTTACTACATCAGCCACTCAGTGAGAAAAGGTATATTGTCAGAATCTGTGAGTTTTCTGGACTCAGAGTAGGACCAAAGGTTTGTATATGGTTGGAGGCCATAAGTAGAAAACTTCATAACCGTAATACAGCTCCTGCCAAGAGCATCTGAACCAGTAGCTGAACTACATTGCCTCCAGGATGGCAGCTGTCAGGGGTCACAGATAAATCCTTCTATAATTGCTGCTTGTACCGTGCTGATTACTGCAGTGGTGGAAGCAGCTGCTCTATATGTGGGGACTGGGCAGCCACTGTTGCTTGACGCCGACTGCCAGGTACAATAACATATTTTTTTCTTTACTGAGACAGACATGTGTAATGTCATGATGTCACATGCACCGCCCAGCTGTTAGAGGAGCCAGCCACACCATTGTCAGAGGAGCAGCCACCTAGAAGACAAGGTAAGCGTGTTTGGGCTGCATGGGCTGGGTTGTTGGAGGGGATGAGGGGATGGGGATGGGGGGGGGGAGAGGAGGCTGGCTGGAGAGACAGAAGGTGGGGAAGGCTGCAGAGAGCCTGTCAGCAGAAGGACAGAAGAGGGCTGGTTGCTGGGAGACAGAAGGAGGGGCTGGCTGCGGGGAGACAGAAGGGTGGGCTGGCTACAGAGAGAAAGAGGGGGGGCTGTTGCAGAGAGACAGAAGAGGCTCTGGCTGGTGGAACAGAAGAGAGATGAGTGAAGAGGGACAGAAGGTGTGCCTGCTGCAGAGAGACAGAAGAGGTACTGGCTGGTCGAACAGAAGAAAGCTGAGTGCAGAGGGACAGAAGGGGTGTTAGCTGCAGAGAGATAGAAGGGGTACTGGCTGGTGGAACAGAAGAGAGCTGAGTGCAGAGGGACAGAAGGGGTGCTAGCTGCAGAGAGATAGAAGGGGTACTGGCTGGTGGAACAGAAGAGAGCTGAGTGCAGAGGGACAGAAGGTGTGCCTGCTGCAGAGAGACAGAAGAGGCTATGGCTGGTGGAACAGAAGAGAGCTGAGTGCAGAGGGACAGAAGGGGTGCTGGCTGCAGAGAGATAGAAGGGGTACTGGCTGGTGGAACAGCAGAGAGCTGAGTGCAGAGGGACAGAAGTATATTCTCCAACAGTACCTTTTTGGCAGGTACAGTACCTTTTTTTCTCTAACGTCCTAGTGGATGCTGGGGACTCCGTAAGGACCATGGGGAATAGACGGACTCCGCAGGAGACAGGGCACTTTAAGAAAGAATTTGGATACTGGTGTGCTCTGGCTACTCCCTCTATGTCCCTCCTCCAGACCCCAGTTTTGAATCTGTGCCCGGATGAGCTGGGTGCTACTTAGTGAGCTCTCCTGAGCTTGCTAAAAAGAAAGTATTTTGTTAGGTTTTTTATTTTCAGAGAGATCTGCTGGCAACAGACTCTCTGCTACATGGGACTGAGGGGAGAGAAGCAGCCCTATTCACTGAAGATAGGTCCTGCTTCTTAGGCCACTGGACACCATTAGCTCCAGAGGGATCGTACACAGGATCGCACCCTTTGTCGTCCGATCCCGGAGCCGCGCCGCCGTCCCCCTCGCAGAGCCGGAAGACAGAAGCCGGTGACAGAAGCAAGAAGACTTCGAAATCGGCGGCAGAAGACTCCAGTCTTCATATGAGGTAGCGCACAGCACTGCAGCTGTGCGCCATTGCTCCCACACTAAACCCACATACTCTGGTCACTGTAGGGTGCAGGGAGGGGGGGGGCGCCCTGGGCAGCAATTAGAGACCTCTTAGCAAAAGTGGGCATATATACAGTTGGGCACTGTATATATGCATGGGCCCCGCCATATTTTTACACAGAAACGCGGGACAGAAGCCCACCGCTGAGGGGGCAGGGCTTCTTCCTCAGCACTCACCAGCGCCATTTTCTCTCCACAGCTCCGCTGAGAGGAAGCTCCCCATGCTCTCCCCTGCAGAATCACGGTAGAAGAGGGTAAAAAGAGAGGGGGCACATAAATTTGGCACAAAAACAGTATATACAGCAGCTACTGAGTTAGCACTAAGTTACTGTGTGATTCCTGGGTCATATAGCGCTGGGGTGTGTGCTGGCATACTCTCTCTCTGTCTCTCCAAAAGGCCTTGTGGGGGAACTGTCTTCAAAAAGAGCATCCCCTGTGTGTGTGGTGTGTCGGTACGCTTGTGTCGGCATGTTTGACGAGGAAGGCTATGTGGAAGCAGAACGGGAACAAATGAATGTGGGGTCGCCGCCGACGGCGCCGACACCCGATTGGATGGATATGTGGAAGGTTTTAAATGATAATGTTACTTCCTTGCATAAAAGGTTGGATAAAGCTGAAGCCTTAGGACAGCCGGGGTCTCAGCCCATGCCTGATCCTATGTCGCAGAGGCCGTCAGGGTCTCAGAAGCGCCCACTATCCCAAATTGTTGACACAGATATCGACACGGATTCTGACTCCAGTGTCGATGGCGATGATGCAAACTTACAGCCTAAAATGGCTAAAGCCATCCGTTACATGATTATAGCAATGAAGGATGTGTTGCACATCACAGAGGAAACCCCAGTCCCTGACAGGAGGGTTCATATGTATGGGGGATAAAAGGCAAGAGGTGACCTTTCCCCCTTCACATTAGTTAAATGAGTTATGTGAAAAGGCTTGGAAATCTCCAGATAGAAAACTGCAGATTTCCAAATGGATGCTTATGGCGTATCCTTTCCCGCCAACGGACAGGTTACACTGGGAATCCTCCCCTAGGGTAGACAAAGCTTTAACACGCTTATCCAAGAGGATAGCCCTGCTGTCACAGGATACGGCCACCCTAAAAGATGCTGCAGATAGAAAGCAGGAGGGTACCCTGAAGTCCATTTATACACATTCAGGTACCTTACTAAGGCTGGCGATTGCGTCGGCCTGGATGTGTAGTGCTGTAGCAGCATGGACGGATACCTTATCTGAGGAACTTGATACCTTGGACAAGGATACTATATTACTGACCCTGGGGCATATAAAAGACGCTGTCCTATATATGAGAGATGCTCAAATAGACATTGGCCTACTGGGCTGTAGAATAAATGCAATGTCGATTTCTGCCAGAAGGGTCCTGTGGACTCGGCAATGGATAGGAGATGCCGACTCAAAAAGGCACATGGAGGTTTTACCTTACAAGGGTGAGGAGTTGTTTGGGGAGGGTCTCTCGGACCTGGTCTCCACAGCTACGGCTGGAAAGTCACATTTTTTGCCATATGTTCCCTCACAACCTAAGAAAGCACCGTATTACCAAATGCAGTCCTTTCGATCACAAAAAGGCAAGAAAGTCTGAGGTGCGTCCTTTCTTGCCAGAGGCAGGGGTAGAGGAAAGAAGCTGCACAATACAGCTAGTTCCCAGGTACAGAAGTCCTCCCCGGCTTCCACTAAATCCACCGCATGACGCTGGGGCTCCACAGGCGGAGCTAGGCCCGGTGGGGGCGCGTCTCCGAAATTTCAGCCACGAGTGGGTTCACTCCCAGGTGGATCCCTGGACTATTGAGATTGTGCCTCAGGGATACAAGCTGGAATTCAAAGAGATGCCCCCCCACCGTTACCTCAAATCGGCCCTGCCAGCTTCCCCCTTAGAGAGGGAAATAGTGTTAGCTGCAATTCACAAATTGTATCTTCAGCAGGTGGTGGTCAAGGTTCCCCTCCTTCAACAAGGAAAGGGTTACTATTCGACCATGTTTGTGGTACCGAAACCGGACGGTTCGGTCAGACCCATATTAAATTTAAAATCCCTGAACATATACCTGAAAAGGTTCAAGTTCAAGATGGAATCGCTCAGAGCGGTCATCGCAAGCCTGGAAGGGGGGGATTTTATGGTATCTCTGGACATAAAGGATGCTTACCTTCATGTCCCCATTTATCCACCTCATCAGGAGTACCTCAGATTTGTGGTACAGGATTGTCATTACCAATTCCAGACGTTACCGTTTGGTCTCTCTACGGCACCGAGAATATTTACCAAGGTAATGGCAGAAATGATGGTGCTCCTGCGACGGCAAGGAGTCACAATTATCCCGTACTTGGACGATCTCCTCATAAAGGCGAGGTCCAGAGAGCAGTTGCTAATCAGCGTAGCACGCTCTCGGGAAGTGTTACAACAGCACGGCTGGATTCTAAATATTCCAAAGTCGCAGTTGATTCCTACGACTCGTCTGCCCTTCCTGGGCATGATTCTGGACACATGCCAGAAGAGGGTTTATCTCCTGATGGAGAAGGCTCAGGAGCTCATGACACTGGTCAGAGACTTATTAAAACCAAAATAGGTGTCGGTGCATCAATGCACGCGAGTCCTGGGAAAGATGGTGGCATCATACGAGGCCATTCCTTTCGGCAGGTTCCATGCGAGGACAATTCAATGGGATCTGTTGGACAAGTGGTCCGGATCACATCTAAAAATGCATCGGCTGATCACCCTATCCCCCAGGGCCAGGGTGTCTCTCCTGTGGTGGCTGCAGGGTGCTCACCTTCTCGAGGGCCGCAGATTCGGCATTCAGGACTGGGTCCTGGTGACCACGGACGCAAGCCTCCGAGGGTGGGGAGCAGTCACACAGGGAAGAAATTTCCATGGGCTGTGGTCAAGTCAGGAGACTTGCCTTCACATCAATATCCTGGAGCT
The DNA here is from genome assembly GCF_028390025.1 of Pseudophryne corroboree. NCBI lineage: Eukaryota > Metazoa > Chordata > Amphibia > Anura > Myobatrachidae > Pseudophryne > Pseudophryne corroboree. The sequence goes on from NC_086452.1 coordinate 179,231,399, forward strand.
AAGGGCCATATACAACGCCCTACGTCAAGCGGAGACCCTGCTTCGCGACCAATCGGTGCTGATTCAGTCAGACAACATCACCGCAGTGGCTCATGTAAACTGCCAAGGCGGCACAAGGAGCAGGGTGGCGATGGCGGAAGCCACCAGAATTCTTCGCTGGGCGGAGAATCACGTAAGAGCACTGTCAACAGTGTTCATTCCAGGAGTGGACAACTGGGAAGCAGACTTCCTCAGCAGGCACGACCTCCACCCGGGAGAGTGGGGACTTCATCAAGAAGTCTTCGCGCAGATTGCAGGTCGGTGGGAACTGCCACAAGTAGACATGATGGCATCCCGCCTCAACAAAAAGCTACAGAGGTGTTGCGCCAGGTCAAGAGACCCTCAGGCGATAGCTGTAGACGCACTGGTGACACCGTGGGTGTTCCAGTCGGTCTATGTATTTCCTCCTCTTCCTCTCATACCCAAGGTGCTGAGAATCATAAGAAGAAGAGGAGTGAGAACAATACTCATTGTTCCGGATTGGCCAAGAAGGACTTGGTATCCAGAGCTGCAAGGAATGCTCACAGAGGACCCTTGGCCTCTGCCTCTAAGACAGGACTTGTTGCAACAGGGGCCCTGTCTGTTCCAAGACTTACCGCGGCTGCGTTTGACGGCATGGCGGTTGAACGCCGGATCCTAGCAGAAAAAGGCATTCCGGATGAGGTTATTCCTGCGCTGATAAAGGCTAGGAAGGACGTGACGGCTAAACATTATCACCGTATATGGCGAAAATATGTTGCTTGGTGTGAGGCCAGGAATGCCCCTACGGAGGAATTCCAGCTGGGCCGTTTCCTTCACTTCCTACAGTCGGGAGTGTCTTTGGGCCTAAAATTGGGTTCCATTAAGGTCCAGATTTTGGCCCTATCCATTTTCTTTCAAAAAGAACTGGCTTCTCTACCTGAAGTTCAGACGTTTGTAAGGGAGTGCTGCATATTCAGCCCCCTTTTGTGCCTCCAGTGGCACCTTGGGATCTTAACGTGGTGTTGAGTTTCCTAAAGTCACACTGGTTTGAGCCACTTAAGACCGTGGAGTTAAAATTTCTCACGTGGAAGGTGGTCATGCTATTAGCCTTGGCTTCAGCTAGGCGTGTGTCAGAATTAGCGGCTTTGTCACATAAAAGCCCCTATCTGGTTTTTCATATGGACAGGGCAGAATTGCGGACCCGTCCGCAATTTCTGCCAAAGGTGGTGTCATCTTTACATATGAACCAACCTATTGTGGTGCCTGTGGCTACTCGTGACTTGGAGGATTCTGAGTTACTTGATGTGGTCAGGGCTTTGAAAGTTTATGTAGCCAGAACGGCTAGGGTCAGGAAAACAGAATCTTTGTTTATCCTGTATGCTGCTTCCAACAAGCTTGGTGCTCCTGCTTCAAAGCAAACTATTGCTCGCTGGATCTGAAACACGATTCAGCAGGCTCATTCTGCGGCTGGATTGCCGCTGCCAAAATCAGTTAAGGCCCATTCCACTAGGAAGGTGGGCTCTTCTTGGGCGGCTGCCCGAGGGGTCTCGGCATTACAGCTTTGCCGAGCGGCTACTTGGTCAGGTTCAAACACTTTTGCAAAGTTCTACAAGTTTGATACCCTGGCTGAGGAGGACTTTGTGTTTGCTCATTCGGTGCTGCAGAGTCATCCGCACTCTCCCGCCCGTTTGGGAGCTTTGGTATAATCCCCATGGTCCTTACGGAGTCCCCAGCATCCACTAGGACGTTAGAGAAAATAAGATTTTACTTATCGGTAAATCTATTTCTCGTAGTCCGTAGTGGATGCTGGGTGCCCGTCCCAAGTGCGGACTTCTTCTGCAATACTTGTATGTAGTTATTGCTTAAATAAGGGTTATGTTATGGTTGCATCAGGGTTGATCTGATGCTCCGTTGTTTTTCATACTGTTAACTGGGTAAGTTTATCACAAGTTATACGGTGTGATTGGTGTGACTGGTATGAGTCTTGCCCTGGATTCCAAAATCCTTTCCTTGTACTGTCAGCTCTTCCGGGCACAGTTTCTCTAACTGAGGTCTGGAGGAGGGACATAGAGGGACGAGCCAGAGCACACTAGTATCCAAATTCTTTCTTAAAGTGCCCTGTCTCCTGCGGAGCCCGTCTATTCCCCATGGTCCTTACGGAGTCCCCAGCATCCACTACGAACTATGAGAAATAGATTTAACGGTAAGTAAAATCTTATTTTAATGGTCTGTACCGATTTTTGGCTCTTCAAACTTCCATTGAAGGTAAAGGAAAATGCCTTTACCCGTGGCCACGCCCCCTTTTCAAATTTGTACCGATTTTTATGAGTAAAATGTTGGAGGGTACGCAGAAGGGGTGCTGGCTGCAGAGAGATAGAATGGGTGCCATCACATTACCTGCTTTCATAACAGGGGTCTTATGTCCCGATTGATGACCATGTCCTCCGGGTTGCTGTTCCAAGCGACAGGGCAGCAAAAGCACAAGCATTATATAGTTTGTCATTAAAATAAACTGGAGACAGTGCAGTTAAAAAGTGATACACTGTACACCTTACATCACTCCACTTCCACAGCACTCTCTCTTCCCAGCCCCATCAATGTTCACACCACAGCGAGCACACCACTCTCCAACTTAGCCCTTCAATGTCCACAGCATTATTCCCCCCAGCCCTTTTAAAGTCCACAGCATAGCACTCTCCCACGTCCCTCTTTAATGTGCACAGCACAGCACTCCTGCATCCTTTAATGTTCACAGCACACTCTGCCACCCCATTTAAAGTTCACAGCACTCTCCCATTCACCTCCTTCAAGGGGCCTAATTCAGAGTTAATCGCAGCAGCAAATTTGTAAGCAGTTGGGCAAAACCATGTGCGCTGCAGGGGGGCAGATATAACATGTGCAGAGAGAGTTAGATTTGGGTGGGGTGTGTTCAAACTGAAATCTAAATTGCAGTGTAAAAATAAAGCAGTCAATATTTACCCTGCACAGAAACAAAATAACCCACCCAAATCTAACTCTTTCTGCACGTTATATCTGCCCCACCTGCAGTGCACATGGTTTTGCCCAACTGCTAACAAATTTGCTGCTGCGATCAACTCTGAATTACCCCCCATGTCCACAGCACTTTCCACCCTCCACCTTCCCACTCATTGTCCACAGCACAGCACTCTCCCCCTCCATTAATGTTCATAGAACATCACTCTGAATTACTTTCTGGTATACATCATTTGAAAGTGAAAAATCACCAAATTGTCATTGTTTATGTGTGTCACTCACAAAGTCTGTAGTCTTCATTATCAGATTTTCACGGATAATTATTGTCAGTAATAATCTGTTGATCTTCATTAGATTCAATTTTTGTAGATTTAATACATTTTTATTGTCTTGTATACTTGAGTTTGGTATTATACATTAAAAATTATGTTTTAATCTGGTTTTCTAAAGAGTGTCCAAGAAAAAGAATTTTGTCTTCTTTTGTTTATACCAAACACAGAAAGAAAAGTGGATAGGTCCAACCTTATCTTGTGGGGGTCAGTTGAGCACCATTGCCATACTTTAAATAATATAGGATGCAGTCTAGATTGGTATGTACCACCCACTTACAGTACACTGCTATCTAAGCAGCAATGAAAAACCACAGTCAGTATGAAATATTGAAAAATTATTGAATGTTAAAATATAAATGTATTTTAAAATGAAAAAAGTTATAGAATGATTATTGGAAATATTTGGTAAATAGTGAAATATCACTATTTAATCCAAAATTGACAGATATGTTAAAGAATGATGAAATGACAGAGAGAGTAATCAGAATAGAGATTCACATATAAATCACTTTACTTTTAAAAGGTGTGAAGCACATAAAATGAGTGTCTAGAGGTGTAGAAATGATGTTACATCAGGGGTTATACAGGGAATAAATGAAGCCTTCTGAAATAGCACACAGGCTGGTTACATTAGCAAATATATTGTACTACTATACAATGTACCTTTCATTGTTGTTATTACTATTAAATGTTATTTATAAGTCAGCACAGGGTATCCACAGCGTCGTGCAAGATGGTAAACATAAAAAAAAAACATTTTAAAATCACAGTTACAGAGCATAAGTACAATACACCACAGCTAACTAGCCGGAGGCCGAGCCAGAACAAAATGACTGGGGAGGTACCAGGCCAGGGAAATAGGGGTGTGTGGACTCACAACAAGGAGTGGTCACAACAAGGAGTGGTAGGTGATAGGGTCTGGTAGGTGACAGGGTGAGTGTGCATGGACAGTTCTGCTAGGTGACAGGGTGAGTGTCTGTGGGGTTATGTCATGGGCAATAGCAAAGGAAAAAGAAGGAACCTCTGGCGCTACTCGATAATGTAATGTAAAAAAGTACAGTGTTATTTTGTGTATAGATTTATGTAATTTATTCTAAACAAAATGTATGGATAAGCATTAAAAATCAGCAATTTTATACAGGATTTGTGATTTGTGAAGCACCTTATAACAGCCTGTCAATGGTACAAGCGATTATAGAGGTAGGTACAGATACCACTATTAATATAAATACATTTTATAACACAATGATTTTGGAATGAGGTATAAATATAAATAAATGATCTCTGATATTGGTCCTACAGAATGCTGGTATTGTGTACAGAAAACCTTGTTACAATTTGTTAAAAAATGGTTAATGGTTTTATAAAAAGGTACAGATAAATATATTTAAAACCCAGCTGTTTGTAATAAATTTATAGTCTCTGAAATTATTCCTTTTATTTATGGTTCTTCCTGTGCATGCACGGAGTCCGTCAGTGTGAGAGAGCGCGTACTCTCTCCTTTCTTATAAACTGTCCTCTGTCAGTTTTGGGTCCTTGTGTGTGTTAAGTTTTTACGGGTCTCTAGATCCAGCAGCTGTTTATATGATTTTCACTTACATATCTTCGTCCCCTACGGGACTGATGATCTCTTCCTCGGGTGGTAGTAGATTGTCGGCGTCTTTCTCCCCGGAACCGCGGTGTCGCTGCAGGCGCCTGCAGTGCTGATCCTCGTGGAACTTGTGGCCGGCGTCTTCCAGGGGATCAGGATCTACGGAACTGAGGCGGGTTGAGGGGGCGTGGACCAACGCGTTTCACTCGGCTGAAGTATGCCGTGCTTTGTCAGGGACTTTGTGATGACGTGGGTGTCGGTTTCTACTTATGGGGTCCAATTTCTGTTGATTGGTTAATCCGGCTGTCTGTTATATGAAGTCCTTTCTTTTTGGATCCATTGAACTTGTGTCAAAAGTGTCTTTGTATTAAAATGGCAATAATGTATATAAGAGTATATAAAAGTTCCCAGTGTTCTTTATTCCTTTTATTAGAACAGTGAGGTTTGTAAAAATGGTATCAATTAAATAATTAAAAAGTCTGTTTTAAAGATCTATTTTTCTTCATGAGTTTGTTTATAAACATCACTGACATTGTTTGTGCATATATTTATTTATTATTTATTTATTACCAGTTATTTATATAGCGCACACATATTCCGCAGCGCTTTACAGGCATATAGTATGTTAATGATACTTTTTAAGGGATATTTTGTTATATTTTTCTGGTATTCTTTCTACATTGTATTCATTGTAGACATACAAATTATAGATACATAAATTGTCAGGTGCAGCTTAAAAATTGTGTCTATTGTAGTGCTTAAAATGACTGCATCCAGACCTTGTTGTTATTGGAATAATTTGTTTGTGAAGATTGATATGTTTTTGTGAATAAAATGCTTGTCTTAAAAAGAGCAAACATATGTTCATTAAATTATTGTTTAGCGTGTGTTGTTAACATGATCATGTGTGGGCTTATGGGAGGGATTGTTCTGTATTAGTATTCTTCCTATCCTATTTCTTCTTCTTTTTCTGTTTTTCTTCTTCTTTTCTTTTTCTCTTTATTTCCTTTTCGTTCTCTTTTCCTTAGCAGTCCTTTGGTTGACTGTTTCCCATGGTATGGGTCCCTTAACCTATTTGCCCCACACCTTACTAATGTAGTGTCTCTTGCTGATGTTGTATTACTGTACCCAGGGTTCATAAATGGTTCCCCATTTCCTACTTACTAGGCCCACTCTATTTAACTTCCAAGTTCAGAATGGAATTGGGTGATCTATGGGTGGTATGGCCGTATAAATCCAGTATGGACACTCCTGTTAGTAAGGGTGCAGTTTTTGGCAGGGCATCCAAAAACGTGGGTCAGTCTCCCAGGAAGCTGCTTAGCTCTAAGTCGATGTTGAGTACCTTTGGGGCCCAAGTTTGCATGTTATATATCCATTTAGTTTCCTCTTTGGACATGATTCTGGTATAATCTTCTCTTCTCCAAGGGATTTCCACTTTCTTGATTGCTTGAGAATTTTTCCTCATGTTTATGTTTTTTCGGAAGTGGTCTGGGACACTGTGGGTTTCTATTTTTTTTTCGATGTTCCTGAGGTGTTCCTCTATTCTTATTTTTAGACTCCTTGCCGTTCTTCCTATGTACTGCAGATTGCCCAGGCATGTTAGTAGATAGATTATTCCTTTTGTGTCGCAAGTGATTTTTTCTTTTATTTTGAATACTTTCTTGTTTGTGTTTGACGTGAAGGTGGTTACTGGTTTTGTACTCCTTGCATTGCATGTTCTACATGCTTTGCATTTTGTACAATGATAGAACCCTGGGGAGGTGTTGTTAAGCCAAGTTGTTTTTGCTTTTTTATTTTCAAGTGTGAAACTGGAAACTAGTTCTTGTTTGATATTCGCCGCTTTTCTGTATATGATCCTAGGTCGTTCTTGTATATATTCTTGAATTTCTTCATCTTTTCTGAGTATGGGCCAGTTTTTCCTGAGTATTCTTTCCAAGGTTCTGTATTGGCTGTTGTAATTGGTGATAAAGGTTACTTCCTTCGGTTCCTCTGTTTTTTTCTTTGTATTTGAGTAGGTCTTCTCTTTTGGTTTCCCTCACTGTTTCTATGGATTTTTGAACTGTGTTTTTATTGTAGCTTCTTTCTAGGAATTTTTCTTTTAGGGTCCTAGTTTGTTCTTCAAAAGTTTTCATTATTTGACCAGTTCCTTTTAATTCTTTTGAACTGTCCTCCAGGGATTCAACTTCAGCCAGTTATTGTGGTGATTATTGGTGGCTGGTATGTAGTTATTGCAGTCCACAGACTTGATGTATGTTTTGGTATGAATCTCTTCATCCTTAATGTAGATGGTTAAATCCAAAAAGTTGATGGCTTCATTGCTGCGTGTCTCTGTGAATTCAAGATTTAGGCTATTGGTATTGATGTGGTTCGTGAATTCCATAAGTTCGTTCGGTGTCCCTTTTTCAGATGATGACGATGTCGTCGATATAGCATTTCCACAGTGCTATATGTTTCAAGGAATGGTTATTTTTCCAAATGTAAGCGTCTTCCCACTGTGACATAAACAGGTTTGCGTAACTTGGCGCGAATTTTGTACCCATATTGGTCCCGCGAACCTATCTATAATGGGTGTTGTTGTACCAGAATGTGTTGTGGCTGAGGATAAATTTAATGCCTTCTAAGTAGAGAAAGACCACCTTTCTGTCAAAGTGACAGTTGCCACACCCCTTTCTCCTGGGGAATGCCCCCTTTAATATTAAATTATAGTGTTTGATATCGCTTTTATATAAAATTTAATATAAAATTTATAGAGTTCGATATTAAACTGTATTAAAAGATAATGGCTTTGAAAATAGTGTCACGTAACACCAGTCGCAGAATACGCCATAAAGCTGTATCACAAAACAGCTTGTGATGAAAAAATTCACTATTTTGACTTTACCAGCCTGTACCCTTTTGTTAACAAAACATTACACAGTGTTATAGTTCTCACATTCCAGCAGATAAAACTTCATGCATGACACATATGGTACTATTTAAAAATCATACTTTGTCACACATGGCACTGGTTTAAAAAGCATACTGATTTTAATGACCGTGTCCATTTTCTTAGATGCAAGGAAGCATCACACCTGGTACTGATTTAAAAAGCGTATTGATTTTAATGGCCATGCATGATTAATGATGACAGCACAAATTTCAAAATGACATTCTCACACGTTATTTTTTGCAAACATATGTAGAAACAGCGTATTTGGTTTTAAATTGAAGAATATTTAAAAAGCTTAACTGTATATTACAACCTATATATCGTTGCATACATGACATATGTTACTGTGTGTTAAATAGCACTAAAAAGTTTATCTTTATTGTGGCCGATCGCTGAACTTTGATTGCAAGCAGACATGACCAGACTTGTCGGTATTACAGCGTGACATGTCCAGACCTGTATATTAACGAAAAAAGATTTACACCAAATACCACATATTACTGTGTATTAAACCGTTTATATCGATGCATACAGACCACATATTACAGTGTATTACAGAGTGTATAGCACTGTATACAGACCACATATTACAGTGTATTACAACGTGTATAACGCTGCAAGCATACCACATATTACTGTGTATTAAACCATTTATATCGCTGCATACAAGCCATATGTTACTGTGTATTAAACAGTGTGTATATCGCTGCATACATGCCATATGTTACTGTGTATTAAACAGTGTGTATATCGCTGCATACAGATCATATATTACTGTGTATTACAGAGTGTATAGCACTGTATACAGACCACATATTACAGTGTATTACAAAGAGTGTAACGCTGCAAGCATACCACATATTACTGTGTATTAAACCGTTTATATCGCTGTATACAAGCCATATGTTACTGTGTATTAAACAGTGTGTATATCGCAGCATACAGACCATATATTACTGTGTATTACAGAGTGTATAGCACTGTATACAGAAAGAGTATAACGCTGCAAGCATACCACATATTACCGTGTATTAAACCGTTTATATCGCTGCATACAAGCCATATGTTACTGTGTATTAAACAGTGTGTATATCGCAGCATACAGACCATATATTACTGTGTATTACAGAGTGTATAGCACTGTATACAGACCACATATTACTGGGTATTACAATGTGTATAACGCTACAAGCATACCACATATTACTGTGTATTAAACAGTTTATATAGCTGAGCACCATATATTACTGTATATTACATCGTGACATGTCCAGACCTCATACAGCTCGAAGACTGAGAGCTCACCTCCCCATGTTTTAACGATGATCTAAGAACCAATGACCACAATGAGCCATGAGGTACTACATGCCTCTGTGGCATAACTAGTTAAAAAATTGATGGGCGAAATGGAAATGATCTAGGAACTAATGACCACAATGAGCCATCAGGCACTACATGGCTCTGTGGCATAACTAGTTAACAAATTGATGGGCGAATATTAGAATTCTGCCTTTCCATTATCTAGGAACTAATGACCTCAATGAGTCATGAGGCACTACATGCCTCTGTGGCATAACTAGTTAACAAATTGATGGGCGGCTGAATATTAGTTTCTGTTTATAATGATTAAAACATATCATTTAGAGGGTTACTTACCTTTTGGTAAATTGGGCTGAACAGGGTTATCCCTGATTAGTGAATACATACCAAAATGCTTACACAACCAGTGAAGCAAAACTTTTTGGTCAACTGGGTTTGAACAGGGTTATCCCTGCTTAGTGAGTACATACCAAGATGCTTACACAAACAATGATGCAAAACTTGTGCAGGGCATAAATATATATATATATATATATATACATATACTTGCCCCTGAGAATCGGGAAAAATAGCAAAACTATATAGATATTTTTATTTTATTACGAATTAAACAGCATTTAGAAAATTCTAATTTATATTATACAACAGTGGGGTAGCAAATATTTTAGTATACACTGTATCAGAACCCCATAGATTTTTCATTGTCCTCTAATTGACATACCTTGAGCTTTGTTGCTGTAAAATCACAAATGACATGTTTAAAATAAGGTCATTTTCAGGCCTGTTTCCTATATGTATACATATATATTTACAATTTCTTTATTATTAAAATGTACCTTTTGGCTGCACATGGCAGCTGCCATTATCTCTGCTCTACCAATATAGATAAGAATTCAGCCTTTCCATTATCTAGGAACTAATGTCCTCAATAAGCCATGAGGCACTACTTTGATATAACAAAATGCTTACATCAACAATGAAGCAAAGCAGTTGCAGGGCATGCAGGTATGTGTAGTTCATCAACAGCTCGAGGACTGAAGGTTCACCTCCCCATGTTTTAAAGATGATCTAGGAACTAATGACCACAATGAGCCATGAGGCACTACATGCCTCTGTGGCATAACTAGTTAACAAATTCATGGGCGAATTGGATATGATCTAGGAACTAATGACCACAATGAGCCATGAGGCACCACATAGCTCTGTGGCATAACTAGAGAAAAAGAAGTATGTGAGCAGCCCTGCGCTACCAAACTTTATGCTGCTAGTCTGTAACACATGGGATTTTCCCTCGTAAATCCCAACAAACCAAATACATACAAGACAAAAAATGGTTACAAACTAGCGCTGTTGTAAGGTATTAAAACTTTAAAATGGAAACTTGAAATGAGAGTCTCCTCATCCAGAACACCATTCAGCTGTTTCCCCGCTATCAGAAAGACACTCACTTTATGGTTCTGTCTCGATTTCCCATAAAGGTATCTTTCTGTCGGTGGGTGTCAGGTGTCTGTTCAGTTAAAACAAGCTGGACTTTTGGAGTATCACTTACATTGATATCCTGTCTCGCGTGCACATAAAGGTATCTTTCGTGTCTTTCACGATGCAAACGACAGGAAACAAAACAGACTGATCTTTCTGGTGAATGTCCACGATTTTATTCTTCAAAAAAACAACAGTCAGATAAGATTACTGACAGCAACTTCAACACGTTTCGGGGATTCCCTCCCCTTCTGATGTTATAGATTACTCCAGATCAAGCCTATGAAAAAAAAACTGAAGGAGACATACAGTCAACTAGCTCACACCACTACGTACCAGAGACTCTGATTTAATTCTACGTCCAATTTACTCATATTCTATGAAAAGCTCATTAAGATAGGTTTTAATGGTGGAACTATAACCAAGTCTGATTTTGATTTCCTCAAAATAATTGATCCTAATGTTTCTACGCTGTGCTTATTGCCGAAAGTACATTAGTACTGTACATGTACAATCCGGTAGCCCCTTTTGTCTCTGGTATTGAAAGTATAACGGAAAAAGCCAGCATTTTTGTGGTTAAGCACTTACGAAGATTTGTATTAGATAATCCATCGTATGTGCACGATATCATGGACATACTGAATAAAATGTATGGGATTACACTATCAACCAATAATTTAATATGGTACCCTTTGTGTCTTTTTTGCACTCTGTGTAGATTAAATATCATATTAATTATTGCGCTGGTTGGAGAATAGTTCAGTGAATAGCTGTACTTGGGTACATATTTGAGGGCTAGGGACAAAGTTTTTTTTTTTTTTTCCGTAGGATTGATCTGGAGTAATCTATACCATCTGAGGTGGATTCCTCACCTTCCTCTGCCCGCTCCCGTAGAGTGTTAATATCAATCCGTCTAGAAAAATTATTAAACTTCTTAATAATAGCGACTTAGTACTTAAACTTACATCGGATATAAGTCACAATAATAATACTATTAATGACTTGTAGATTTCCAAAACAGCCGTTGGAGAAATCATCGCCGCTGTTTTCCGTAAGACCACGTCCGCCAACAGCATTTTACACCACATCAGTTCCCAATTATCCCATCACTCTGAGATCAATTCCAAAAGGAGAATACACCCGAACCAGAAGAAATTTATCGGATGTTGAAATTTATAGAAAAAGAGCAAGATTAGTTAAAGATATACACTATGATGGTCTATGAAAAACAGAACCTGCCGAAATCTTATAATGCCAACAATAAAACTTCAAGTATATCCTTACTTATATCCAAGACAAGAGAACGCCCCTTGTGCCAAATAAGATACATCGTTACATACTGTAAAGAGTGGATACACATCAATGCGTCATTACACAAATATCGATATATACTCAACACTGTTTATGATCTGAAGAAAGAATTTGATAAGACCATACAGATCATCTGGAAGATATCAACAAATTTACGGGATAATTTGTTTAGAAGTCACTTTTCCAAGCATCAGAGGAAAAATCCATCATTATCTGTCTGTTATCCCTGTGGACCATGTCAAGCATGCCAATATATTCATATCACTCAGAAGTTCTCTGACAGAAATAACAAAAACAGAAATAAAAAAGATTAATTAACTGCTCCACACATTTGGTGTAATTTACTGCTTAATAGGCCCATTCATTTATAAATATATCGGCATGACTAAGATGCTTTTTAAAAACGAATATTGGATCATGTGTATATCATTAAAAATACACAAAGAGATATAAGCAACATGAAGAAAATTACAAGTTTTGGCGTGACACTTTCTACGATTCCACACTAGTAATCACAAAAAGGTGAAAATTTATGATCTAGAACAGTTTGAGCTAGGTATAAGTGGTGGTAACATTACTAAGTAGTCACTAAAGAAAAATCTAGATACATATGCCTGTTGAATACTATGACTTCATTAGGATTAAATAAGGAGATACGCTACACATCCTTTATTTGAAAATCTGGGGCCATATGTCAAAATCATATTCTTGGTATCCTTTTTAATGCTTATTAATGGTGGGTTTACTTCATATCCATAACATGGATTGTCAAAGAGGCCGCTGAACCTATATCTGTCCTTACGCTATGCTACCTTGATCCATTCTAATCTTTTACCCTAAATGTTAGAGTAGAATGCCAAAATGCTTGTTTGTGCTTAATAGAAGTACATATCTCATGGTGGTTGCATGCACAAACATTATATTTACAGTAAAAAGTTTTAATAACTATTGGGTCACTAGGCATATCATGTCATCATTTTCCTAAATAGGATCTGTTATGTTAAAATAGCCCGTTACATTATTACCAACATAACATACGAGTATTGTTACTATTCAATTTAACGCATCTGTGTCTTATTTAAATGATATATATTTATCAAATATATTATGATTCTGGAACACACAATACTGGTGTAGATAGGAAGATTGCCCATGATCACATAGTATTATTTGTTTAAAAATTATACCCCCATAAAGGTATTACATTAGCAAAATATAGGAATATATAAGATTCATCATGATAAATTCAGTTATATCATCTGTCATGTTGATATTCTATTTACAATATTTAGTGTTACAACATGCATGAAACATCTTAGATTTAGGAACGTTTGGAAATATCTATGCCAAGCACATATCTATATGACACAGGGACCTATATGATTACTGTATACTGAGTTAACTAGTTAGTCAGAAATCATTACAGATCTCTTGTTTTGTTTAGCGATCTTATATATCATGATTCATATCTTTGTAGTGACCTGTAGTATATGTGTATATACCAAAATCATCATGTAAAGGATTACAGTAACCGGAACTGCTTATTATCGGTTTTCATATGTATGTCAGTGTGAGAATACGGTATCTTATTTAAACGCTATATATTTATCATATATATTATGATTCTGGAACACATAATACTGGTGCAGATAGTCAGATTGCACATGATCACATAGTATTATTTGTTTAAAAATTATACCAAAATTATAGGATAAATATCCGTTGGAATTGCCCTGGGGATTATCACAAACTTGGGATGGTGATACATGCTACCTATTATATAGCCTGTTCCCTAGAATTGATTTGTTTTGTTTTTTTAATTCACATTCAATACCATTCATATATATCAATCCCATTAGCTTACCAAGTTGCAATGTTACAGATGCGCTAATGCACTGTCCTAGCATAAGTGGGCAAAACAACAATTCGCACAACCGTCGCTGAAACGGCGAATTAACAATTTGCAACTCCCTCGATCGGACATAACAGCCTAAAGAAGAATGCTAGTCCATTCGCTATGTGGATACATCACGGCTGTATCAACCCGAACAAACGCAGCCCGCGTCGACCAAAAATGAATGATTTCGCCCATCAATTTGTTAACTAGTTATGCCACAGAGGCATGTAGTGCCTCATGGCTCATTGTGGTCATTAGTTCCTAGATCAGCCTTAAAATGTGGGGAAGTGAACCTTCAGTCCTCGAGCTGTTGTTGAACTACACATACCAGCATGCCCTGCAACAGTTTTGCTACATTGTTGATGTAAGCATTTTGCTATATCAATGTGTTAACTAGTTATGCCACAGAGGCGTGTAGTGCCTCATGGCTTTTTGAGGTCATTAGTTCCTAGATAATGGATAGGCAGAATTCTAATATTCGACCATCAATTTGTTAACTAGTTATGCCACAGAGCCATGTGGTGCCTCATGGCTCATTGTGGTCATTAGTTCCTAGATCATATCCAATTCGCCCATGAATTTGTTAACTAGTTATGCCACAGAGGCATGTAGTGCCTCATGGCTCATTGTGGTCATCAGTTCCTAGATCATCTTTAAAACATGGGGAGGTGAACCTTCAGTCCTCGAGCTGTTGTTGAACTACACATACCTGCATGCCCTGCAACTGCTTTGCTTCATTGTTGATGTAAGCATTTTGTTATATCAAAGTAGTGCCTCATGGCTTATTGAGGACATTAGTTCCTAGATAATGGAAAGGCTGAATTCTTATCTATATTGGTAGAGCAGAGATAATGGTAGCTGCCATGCGCAGCCAAAAGGTACATTTTAATAATAAAGAAATTGTAAATATATATGTATACATATAGGAAACAGGCCTGAAAATGACCTTATTTTAAACATGTCATTTGTGATTTTACAGCAACAAAGCTCAAGGTATGTCAATTCAAGGACAATTAAAAATCTATGGGGTTCTGATACAGTGTATACTAAAATATTTGCTACCCCGCTGTTGTATAATATAAATTAGAATTTTCTAAATGCTGTTTAATTCGTAATAAAATAAAAATATCTATATAGTTTTGCTATTTTTCCCGATTCTCAGGGGCAAGTATATGTGTGTGTGTGTGTGTGTGTGTGTGTGTGTATATATATATATATATATTTATGCCCTGCACAAGTTTTGCATCATTGTTTGTGTAAGCATCTTGGTATGTATTCACTAAGCAGGGATAACCCTGTTCAAACCCAGTTGACCAAAAAGTTTTGCTTCACTGGTTGTGTAAGCATTTTGGTATGTATTCACTAATCAGGGATAACCCTGTTCAGCCCAATTTACCAAAAGGTAAGTAACCCTCTAAATGATATGTTTTAATCGTTATAAACAGAAACTAATATTCGGCCGCCCATCAATTTGTTAACTAGTTATGCCACAGAGGCATGTAGTGCCTCATGACTCATTGAGGTCATTAGTTCCTAGATAATGGAAAGGCAGAATTCTAATATTCGCCCATCAATTTGTTAACTAGTTATGCCACAGAGCCATGTAGTGCCTCATGGCTCATTGTGGTCATTAGTTCCTAGATCATTTCCAATTCGCCCATCAATTTTTTAACTAGTTATGCCACAGAGGCATGTAGTACCTCATGGCTCATTGTGGTCATTAGTTCTTAGATCATCGTTAAAACATGGGGAGGTGAGCCCTCAGTCTTTGAGCTGTATGAGGTCTGGACATGTCACGATGTAATATACAGTAATATATGGTGCTCGGCTATATAAACTGTTTAATACACAGTAATATGTGGTATGCTTGCAGCGTTATACACATTGTAATACCCAGTAATATGTGGTCTGTATACAGTGCTATACACTCTGTAATACTAAGTAATATATGGTCTGTATGCTGCGATATACACACTGTTTAATACACAGTAACATATGGCTTGTATGCAGCGATATAAACGGTTTAATACACGGTAATATGTGGTATGCTTGCAGCGTTATACTCTTTCTGTATACAGTGCTATACACTCTGTAATACACAGTAATATATGGTCTGTATGCTGCGATATACACACTGTTTAATACACAGTAACATATGGCTTGTATACAGCGATATAAACGGTTTAATACACAGTAATATGTGGTATGCTTGCAGCGTTATACTCTTTGTAATACACTGTAATATGTGGTCTGTATACAGTGCTATACACTCTGTAATACACAGTAATATATGGTCTGTATGCAGCGATATACACACTGTTTAATACACAGTAACATATGGCATGTATGCAGCGATATACACACTGTTTAATACACAGTAACATATGGCTTGTATGCAGCTTGTATGCAGCGATATAAATTACACAGTAATATGTGGTATGCTTGCAGCGTTATACACGTTGTAATACACTGTAATATGTGGTCTGTATACAGTGCTATACACTCTGTAATACACTGTAATATGTGGTCTGTATGCATCGATATAAACGGTTTAATACACAGTAATATGTGGTATTTGGGTAAATCTTTTTTCGTTAATATACAGGTCTGGACATGTCACGCTGTAATACAGACAAGTCTGGTCATGTCTGCTTGCAATCAAAGTTCAGCGATCGGCCACAATAAAGATAAACTTTTTAGTGCTATTTAACACACAGTAACATATGTCATGTATGCAACGATATATAGGTTGTAATATACAGTTAAGCTTTTTAAATATTCTTCAATTTAAAACCAAATACGCTGTTTCTACATATGTTTGCAAAAATAACTTGTGAGAATGTCATTTTGAAATTTGTGCTGTCATCATTAATCATGAAAATGGACACGGTCCTTAAAACCATTATGCTTTTTAAACCAGTGCCATGTGTGACAAAGTATGATTTTTAAATAATACTATATGTGTCATGCATGAAGTTTTATCTGCTGGAATGTGAGAACTATAACACTGTGTAATGTTTTGTTAACAAAAGGGTACAGGCTGGTAAAGTCAAAATAGTGAATTTTTTCATCACAAGCTGTTTTGTGATACAGCTTTATGGCGTATTCTGCGACTGGTGTTACGTGACACTCTTTTTAAAGCCATTATCCTTTAATACAGTTTAGTATCGAACTCTATAAATTTTATATTAAATTTTATATAAAAGCGATATCAAACACTATAATTTAATATTAAAGGGGGGCGTTCCCCAGGAGAAAGGGGTGTGGCAACTGTCACTTTGACAGAAAGGTAGTCTTTCTCTACTCTTCTACTATAACGTTGATTTGGTCTTATGGTAATTCCGCCTGTCTTTCCAAGATCTGTGTTATGGCTTTACATCCATCTTGATGGTCTATGCATGTATATAATGCTTTTACGTCATATGTTACTAGAATGAAGTTTTCTTTCCACTTTATTTCATCCAGCAACCTTAGGATTTGTGTAGTATCTCTGAGGTAGCTTCTTTGTGACGTTACCATAGGTTGTAGTATTTTATCTATATATTCTCACTAGTGTGTAGTTAGTGATCCAATTCCTGACACTATTGGTCTCCCTGGCGGGTTTGTGATGTCTTTGTGAATTTTGGTTAAGAAATAGAAGACTTGTGTTCTTGAGTTTGTCTGTTGGACAAATGTTGTCTCTTTTTTGTTTAGTATCCCTATTGTGGTTCCTGTTTTGATAAGCTGTTTGTATTCTTCCTTGTATGTCTCGATGGGATTACTTGGAAGTTCTTCGTATGTCTCTTTGTCTGCTAAGAGCCTCATTGCTTCCTGATAGTACTTAACTTTGTCCAGAATTACTACCCTCCTCCATTATCGGCAGGTTTTATTATTATTTTTTTGTTGTCTTTTAATTCTTTGAGTCCTTTTCTCTCTTCATTAGTCATATTTAATGTTCCTTTGTTTTTTGAAATGTTGAGGTTCTCAATGTCTCGTTCCACTGATTTTTTTAATGTTTCGAGAAATGGTCCCTTAATGTGTCTCGGGTAAAACTTCAATCTTTCTTTCAAGTTTGTATGTTGATATTCATCCACATTTGTTGGACTGGTACTTGGGTCCTCTTGATCTTTCTTGTTTCTTTTAAAGAATTTCTTCACGGTAAGTTTTCTCATGAAGCAATGTAGATCTATAAACGATTGAAATTTGTTGAGTTTGTTGGACGGGGCAAATTTCAAACCTTTTTTCAACAAGCTCCTTTGTGTGTCTGTGAGTTTGTTTTTGCTTATGTTGTAGATGCCTATGGATTTTTCTTCTTCTTTGTGGATTTTTCTATGTTTGTTTTTCTTTGTTTCTGTTTTCCTTTTTCCGCCTCTGGTTCCTCTTCTGATGATTCTGTTTCTGGGCATTTCCTTTTTGTCTGGCTTGTTAGTGTCTTTGTTGGGCTCATTCCTGTATCTGGTAGGAATTCTTCTTCCTGTATCAACTCTAAAAAAGAATTTAGGTTTTCCTCTGGATCGTTGGCTTCCTCACTTTGTTTGGATTGGATCTTCTTTTCTGAGAGTTTTTTCAGGATTTCTTTGTTTTTTTTTCTTCTTTCTGTCTTATCGCCTCGGTCATCCCTTTTCTGTAGTTTTCTCTTACTTTGTTATACTGTGGTTTCTCTGTGTAGGTAAACTGTGCTCTGTTGTAGGGTTGGTAAACTCATCCCTCTACTGTGTGTCTTGGTCTTTGTTTGATTAGTGGTGGTCTGTAATTGGTGTCCCTATTTCTATACTGTTCCTGGGGTTTCTGAATGTTCTGTTGGTATTCCTGATAGTTGTGTGTTTTGAAATTCCTTGTTTGAGAGGTATGGTGACTTTTGTGTTGGTAGTTGTAATCTTGATATTGTTGTGTTGGCTGGTTTCGGTTCCTATTTTCTCCGTTATATTGTCGTTGTGTATTCCTATGTCTCACCCAGTCTCTATGTTGGTTTTGATAGTCTGTCTTGTCTCGTCCAAATTTCCTCTTTTTGGTTGTGATAACTTCATTTTCTAATTTATGTAATTTGCTTCTTGTAGTGTTCTCCAAAGTTTTGTAGTCTTCCATTTTTTCTAGGGGTTCTAATTTTGATTTGATGTGTGTGATTTCTTTTTTGATTTTCTCCATTGATTTTTCTCTGTCCTCTATGATAAGTTCCATTAATTTGAATGAGCACTGGTCCAGTATGGTATCCCATTTTTCTTGTAACTTTTGTTCGTGTGGAATGAAAGTGGGGTATTTGAAAAGTCTTAAGCCTCTTGGTACAATGTGGTGTTCAATGTATTTCTTCAAAGTATTGCTATCCCACCATTGTTTTATTTCTAGACCCAAGAGTTTCTCTAATTTGAGATAGTAGGAACAGAAACTTTCTTCTTCTATATAGACATCTGTCTCTTCTATATCTGTTTCACTACAGAATATATTTTCTAATCTCTCCAATCTTTCCTTTTTGTTTGTATACATTTATGGGGTTTTCTGCAGTACACTGAAAAGAAATTCTAATTTTGTACAGGTGGGGGTGTGGTCTGCGCTCCCTCCAATAAATGTTTGTATGTGTATATGAAAGGGTCTATCTGTGCAGCCTAGGTTACAACGAGGAAATCTTTTCAGGTATTCCTCAATTTAGCAATAGCAAAGGAAAAAGAAGGAACCTCTGGCGCTACTCGATAATGTAATGTAAAAAAGTACAGTGTTATTTTGTGTATAGATTTATGTAATTATTCTAAACAAAATGTATGGATAAGCATTAAAAATCAGCAATTTTATACAGGATTTGTGATTTGTGAAGCACCTTATAACAGCCTGTCAATGGTACAAGCGATTATAGAGGTAGGTACAGATACCACTATTAATATAAATACATTTAATAACACAATGATTTTGGAATGAGGTATAAATATAAATAATATAAATAAACGATCTCTGATATTGGTCCTACAGAATGCTGGTATTGTGTACAGAAAACCTTGTTACAATTTGTTAAAAAATGGTTAATGTTTTTATAAAAAGGTACAGATAAATATATTTAAAACCCAGCTGTTTGTAATAAATGTATAGTCTCTGAAAGTGTTCCTTTTATTTATGGTTCTTCCTGTGCATGCACGGAGTCCGTCAGTGTGAGAGAGCGCGTACTCTCTCCTTTATTATAAACTGTCCTCGATCAGTTTTGGGTCCTTGTGTGTGTTAAGTTTTTACGGGTCTCTAGATCCAGCAGCTGTTCATATGTTTTTCACTTACATATCTTCGTCCCCTACGGGACTGATGATCTCTTCCTCGGGCGGTAGTAGATTGTCGGCGTCTCTCTCCCTGGAGCTGCGGTGTCGCTGCAGGCGCCTGCAGTGCTGATCCTCGTGGAACTTGTGGCCGGCGTCTTCCAGGGGATCAGGATCTACGGATCTGAGGCGGGTGGAGGGGGCGTGGACCAACGCGTTTCACTCGGCTGAAGTATGTCGTGCTTCGTCAGGGACTTTGTGACGATGTGGGTGTCGGTTTCTACTTATGGGATCCAATATCTGTTGATTGGTTAATCCGGCTGTCTGTTATATGAAGTCCTTTCTTTTTGGATCCACTGAACTTGTGTCAAAAGTGTCTTTGTATTAAAATGGCAATAATGTATATAAGAGTATATAAAAGTTCCCAGTGTTCTTCATTCCTTTTATTAGAACAGTGAGGTTTGTAAAAATGGTATCAATTAAATAATTAAAAAGTCTGTTTTAAAGATCTAGTTTTCTTCATGAGTTTGTCAATAAACATCAGTGATATTGTTTGTGTATATAGTATGTTAATGATTCTTTTTTAGGGAACGTAACATTATCACCGGCCCAAAAACAAACAAACAAAAAAAAATATAAAAAGTTATTTGTTTTTGGTGGGCCTTGAAATTCAGCCTCATGAATCCGGCAGTATTAGGACCTAATCCCAGCCAGCTTTTGGCCAACCAGATTCAGGAACTAACTCAGATGGTTCAGGATCTTACTCTTCGGGTGAGATCGCAGGAAGATCTTTTGCGAGCCTCCCCGAGTATGATTCCAGAAGCAAAGATGCACCTTCCTGACCGTTTTTCAGGTAACCGAAAGGATTTTTTTAATTTCAAGGAAGCTTGTAAGCTTTATTTTCGTTTAAGGCCCGATCCTCTGGTACTGAGTGTCAACGGGTCGGGATTGTGATGTCATTACTACAAGACGATCCGCAAACCTGGGCTTTTGGGCTAAAAGCTGATGATGTTGCCTTGCTTTCCGTAGATGCCTTTTTTAAGTCCTTAGGCCTTTTGTACGATGACCCTGATAGAGAAGCGTCGGCTGGGAGCCACCTGCGTGCACTTAAGCAAGGGAAAAATCCAGCAGAGGCGTATTGTATCGAGTTTCGCTGTTGGTCGAACGACTGTGGCTGGAATGACCCGGCCCTGCGCAGTCCGTTTCGGCTCGGTTTGTCTGAAGTTATTAAAGACAGTCTCCTTCAGTACCCCGCTCCAGAGACTTTAGACAAACTCATGGAGCTTGCTGTTAAAATTGATCGTCGTCTCCGGGAGCGGAGGGCTGAAAGAGGAGCTAGTTTCAGGCCTAGTCCATGTGTGTATACTTTCCCTGAGGACGTTGAGGAGCCCATGCAAATGGGTCTCTCCCGGCTGTCCCCAGAGGAAAGAACCAGAAGGCTAAATTCTGGTCTCTGCTTGTATTGTGGTGGCAAGGGACATATCGCGCGTAATTGCCCGAATAAGCAGGGAAACGCTCTGACCAAGTGAATTGTGAGGGGGTTAACTTGGGTCTGCAATTGATCTCCTCTAATGATTCCTTATTAGTTCCTGTAAAAATTTCCTTTGGTAGTCTCAGTTCGTTGGTGTCTGCCTTCGTCGACAGTGGAGCTGCGGGAAATTTCATGGATCTCGGTTGGGCTCAGGCTTTGGGCGTTCCACAGATACCTTTGGATAAACGTATCACCATGCACGGCTTGGATGGTGGTCCGCTTTCTAATGGGGTAATCACTCACCGCACACCTCCAGTACAACTGACAGTGGGGGCTCTACATTCGGAGAAAATCGAATTTTACCTTACCCATTGTCCGGCTGTCCCCGTAGTTTTGGGTCACCCCTGGCTTGCCTTTCATAATCCCACCATTGATTGGCGGTCTGGGGAGATTTCCCGATGGGGTCCCTTTTGTGTTAAGGAATGTATTTCCCGTCCAGTCCGGGTTGCGGCTGTCACCCCAGAACTTATTCCTTTGGAATATCAGGACTTTGCTGATGTTTTCTCCAAGGGTAATGCGGATATTCTGCACCCTCATCGGTCCTATGACTGCGCTATTGACTTAGTTCCCGGTGCCTCTTTGCCTAAAGGGAGACTATATGCCCTGTCTGGGCCGGAAACTACGGCAATGAACGACTATGTACAGGAGAGCCTGAAAAAGGGCTTCATTAGGCCCTCGAAATCTCCATTGAGTGCAGGGTTATTTTTTGTTGAGAAAAAAGATGGGTCGCTCAGACCATGTATAGATTATCTGGCTCTGAATAAAATTTCTGTTAAAAACACCTACCCCTTGCCACTGATTTCAGTACTTTTTGATCAGCTCCGTACTGCCGTTATCCTTTCCAAAATCGATCTTAGAGGGGCTTACAATCTCATCCGAATAACATCTGGGGATGAGTGGAAGACGGCTTTCAGCACACAGTCGGGACATTATGAATACCTGGTGATGCCATTTGGGCTGTCTAATGCTCCTGCTGTATTTCAAGATCTCATTAACGATGTCCTTCGCAACTTTCTAGGAAAGTTCGTAGTCGTTTATTTAGACGACATTTTGATTTACTCTGAGTCTTTTGAACAACATTTTACCCATGTGCGACTGGTCCTTCAGAAGTTATGGGAAAATCATTTGTACGCCAAACTGGAGAAATGTGATTTCCACATCACAGAAGTGTCCTTCCTGGGGTATATTATTTCTCCAAAGGGGTTTTTCATGGAACCAAAAAAACTCCAGGCCATCCTAAATTGGGCACAACCCACGAACTTAAAAGCAATTCAGCGCTTTTTAGGGTTTGCAAATTATTATAGGCGTTTTATTCATACCTTCTCAGATTTGGTTGCTCCTATTGTGGCATTGACTAAAAAAAGAGCGGACCCTTCCAATTGGTCGCCTAAAGCCAAGTCTGCCTTCCTGGCCTTAAAGCAGGCCTTTGTCTCAGCTCCAGTACTCAGACACCCTAACCCAGATCTCCCCTTTATTGTCAAGGTAGATGCCTCAGAGGTTGGAGTGGGGGCTATCCTTTCTCAGGAAGACCCGGAGTCTCAGGAATTACACCCATGTGCCTTCATGTCTAGAAAATTCTCCTCCGCAGAATCCAACTATGATGTTGGTAATCGAGAATTGTTGGCAGTTAAATGGGCTTTTGAGGAGTGGAGGCACTGGCTGGAAGGAGCAAGGCATACCATTACTGTGTTTACTGACCACAAGAACCTGCAGTATATTGAGTCAGCTAAACGGCTTAATGCTCGACAGGAACAATGGGCGCTGTTTTTTACTCGTTTCAGGTTTATAATCACCTTCAGGCCCGGTTCCAAGAATACGAAAGCCGATGCCCTGTCACGTTGTTTTCTTCCGGTTAACAATAACCACCCGGCTACTACCCCCATAGTCCCATCGTCTGTCATCCGGGCTGGCCTCACACAGGATTTATTTACACAGCTAGTCCAGCTTCAGCAGCAGGCTCCCAATGTCACTCCTGCAGATCGTCTCTTCGTCCCTGAATTTCTGAGAGGCACTGTTCTAGCCGAGTTTCATGATAATAAGGTTTCTGGTCATCCGGGTATCACTAAGACCTTGGAGTTAATCTCTCGCTCAGTGTGGGGGCCTAATCTTTCTAAAGATGTAAGGGAATTTGTCCGTTCCTGTCAGGTTTGTGCTCAGTACAAGGTATCTCGATCGTTGCCGGTCGGGCAACTCATGCTTCTAGCCGTTCCTCTCAGGCCATGGTCACATATATCCATGGATTTCGTGGTGGACCTTCCTCTTTCAGCTGGGTTTCGAGTCATTTGGGTGGTAGTAGACCGTTTTAGTAAGATGGCCCACTTCATTGCTCTCCCCCGATTACCCTCTGCTCAAGGGTTGGCAGTTTTGTTTCTCTGCCATGTGTTCAGGCTCCATGGTTTACCCATGGATATTGTCTCTGATCGGGGACCGCAATTCATTGCCTGTTTCTGGAAACGTTTTTGTGCCTCATTAAATATGAAACTCTCTTTAACATCTGGGTACCATCCACAGTCTAACGGACAAACTGAACGTGTTAATCAGTCGTTAAAACAGTATTTACGGCTATATTCGGCCAAACTTCAGAATGATTGGTCTGAATTTCTTCCTTTGGCCGAGTTTGCCTATAATAACTCTTGTCATTCTTCCACCAAGGAGTCTACATTCTTTTCGGTCTTGGGCTTTCATCCTAGAGCCAATTCTTTTTACCCTCCTTTTCCAGTCTCTTCGTTGACCTTAACTTCCCATCTCAGAATGATCTGGAAAAAGGTGCACCTTGCCCTTAAGAAGGCTGCCTTCCGAGAAAAAACAATTTCTGATAGGTTCCGACGCCCATGCACTTTTAAGGTGGGAGATAAGGTGTGGTTGTCAACCCGCAACATCAAGCTCCGACAACCCTCGGCTAGATTGGGACCCAAATTTATTGGACCGTTCCTTATCGTTAAGAAGGTCAATCCAGTTGCTTTTCGGCTACGCTTGCCTAAATCACTCAAAATTGGCAATACTTTTCACTGTTCCCTTCTGAAGCAATATATTTCTTCCAGGAGATTCCCTCGGAAGACTTCCCAGGGTAGACCTCCGGTGGATGTTCAGGGGCAACAAGAGTTCCTGGTGGAGAAGGTTTTAGATTCCAAAGTTTCTCGGGGCCGGCTTTATTTTTTGGTTCACTGGAAAGGCTATGGCCCGGAAGAAAGGTCTTGGGTCCTGGATAACAATTTACATGCCCCTAAACTTCAGAGATTATTCTTTCAGGAATTTCCTCAGAAACCCGGCTTTAGGGGTTCTTTAACCCCTCCTCAAGGGGGGGGGGTACTGTTAGGTGCCGCAGTCCACGGCGCCGCTCGGTCTGCTTCCGAGCGAGGCTCACGGCCGCCGCACCTCCCTCCCTGCCCGCCCGGCGCCTAGCAACGCCAGGACGCCATGCATACTGTAGCCACCGGGTCCCTGGCAACCCTAGGACGCCAGGCGTCCACAGCTGCTGGGTCCATGGCAACAGGTACGCCATTGGCGGACCGCGTTCCCCATTGCCAGATAAGATTGATTAGTTGTTCGTGCAGCAGGGCAGCTGCACGGCAACTGGTAATTAGGGTCTGGGGGCTGGTCTTGCTGGCCCTCCTGTCATTGGCCAGCAGGGCCTTTTTATGGGAGCCAGCACACTGCAGCCTCGCCGGTGATAGCTTCCTGTTTGCTGTTCGTGCCTTGCAACGTCTGTTCCTGGTCAGCTGTATCTGGTCGATCCTGCTCCCTGTGCTCCTGAGTCCTGGAGTTCTGAAGCCGGTCCTGGGAATCCTTCCAGTCCAAGTGAACCTGTTGCAGTCATCTGGGGGTTCTCGTTTATTGGGGTTCTCTCCCGGTTTCATGAGTAGCGGCTTCTGCCGCGTGTTGCGGCCTAGGCTGCTTAGCCCTTGTGTTAATTTTGTACTGGTGGTTTTGCGGAGGTTTCCGCTTTTCACTGTGCTCCCCGGTACACGACGGTGCCGTGAGGGGGTGTGGACAGTGGTATCCTTTGTTGTTCTTTTCCTTTGGCGGCGTGCCGCACATATATTTAGTTTTAGGGTTGTTAGTAGCCCCTAGCTTTCTGTTTGCTTTAGTTAGAGGTCCCCTTGTTATTATCCTGTCTCGGTTCACGCCTTGTCTCACTCTAAGACCTGGGGGCATCGGAGTTGGACAGACCTAATCCGCCCTTCAAACGCGGCTGCCGTGGGCCCAAGAAACCATAGTCACTCAGGCGTGAACTGACCACACGGGTGAAACAATGGAGGTAGGGTGCTAGGGGCTATTTCCGTACCACCCCTTATTTCAGCGTCACGTCCTGGTGCTCTGGACTCACTACGCAACATCTCTCTAGTTCTGAGCATCAGGAACGTAACACTTTCCTCTCCAAAAACACCTTACCTACATATTTGTTTTGCTGCAACTGGGAACATCTGTGGAAAAGGATACTCCCTGGGTAGTGTCTTCAGTCAGTATTAATTAATCATGTAGGAGAAGATGTCTTTTTGTGTAGGAATATACCCAATGTCATCATCATACAATAAAGGTTCAACCAGACTTGTGCCCCCTCTGTCACTTCCTGCCCCTGTATCAACTCCAGCCTCATACCCATGTGTCTCTCCTGCCCCATCCCTTCAGCCTCCTGTCACTCCATAACCACCTCCCCTGTGTCCCTCAGCCTCTCCTTCACTCTGTATCTCAGCATCCCACTCACTGTGTCCCTCAGCCTCCCAGTGTCTCTGTGTCCCCCTGTGTGTCAGGCTACCCCACTGTGTCTCTCAGCCTTCACCTCTGTGTCTTTCATCCTTTCTCAGCCTCCCCCTGTGCCTTTCAGCTTCTCTCAGCCTCCCTCTGTGACTCTCAGCATCCCCCTCTGTGTCTCACAGTCTCTCTCAGTGAACATTTCTGTGTCAGCCTCCTCCTTTCTCTCATCAGTCTCCTCCTCTGTCTCTTATCAGCCTTCCCCGCTGTCTCTCATCAGGCTTCCCTTCTGTCTCTCATCAATCTACACGTCTGTCTCTCATCAGCCTCTTCTTATAAGTCTCACTGCCTCCCCCTCTGTCTCTCATCACACACTCACATACAGGAATTGGCTCCCCAACTTTTCCATTTGACCTGCGGACACCCGTCCACTGCTCCTTGGTCCACTTCATGGCAGCCAACCCAGGACCCGAAAAAGAAGACTGCGCAGTAAGCTGCGTATGTGCAGATAGCACCCTGCCCCCCGACCAAGTCCACAGCTGAGATTATTATTATTATTATTTATTACCAGTTATTATAATGCACACATATTCTGTAGCTCTTTAAAGAGAATATTTGCCAATTGACATCAGTCCCTGTCCCAGTGGAGCTTACAATCTATGGGCCTAATTCAGACCTGATCGCTGTGCTGCAAATCACACTGTCCTGCGTTCAGATAGTTGCCGCCCAGGGGGAGTGAAAATTCGCTCTGTACAAGTGTGTGAATGCATGTGTACATTGTGCAAAAATTTCCCTCAGTCAGCGGACAGCTACAGAATGATAATGTCAAATATTACCTTAAAACATAAAGCTATACACTATTACCGTGGAGCCGCTATGGCCGCTAGACTTATTACACACACTACGGACTAAGTACGCTATTTGCGTACTGAGTACCATATGGATACGCACTTAGCGTATCAGATGCTATGTCGTGGGCGCGACGCACGAGCGGCACGTACGCACACAGATTCACGCTTCGTACTAAGCACGCTGTTAGCGTACTGAGTACCGTACTGATACGCTATTAGCGTATCAGACGCCGTGCCGTGGGTACAACGTACCCGCGGCGCAGACGCACACAGAGTGATATACAGTAAACCTTAAGTAATGAAACAGTGTAAGGGTGTGCTTATACTTTAAACCTTAGCAGTCTAGTACTGCAACGATGTAATACCTTAAAACCTTAACAATGCTTATACACCTTATAACGATCGAGACGCTAAGAAAGCCCTTTGCAGGAAAGTGAAAACACAACACCAGTTTGTGGTAAACCACTGGGCTCTAACACCGCAGCGGATTATTCAGAGAAAAGGGGTAAACAGATACAAGTTATACACTACAGGCTAACAAGGAAATCTAAACAGAATAACAGAGAATAATGGCTACAGAGAATATACATACATGGGGAATCGTTCGCAAGCGCGTCCTGGACCAGTCCTCAGCTATCAGGGAGAAAGCCTTCAGAGTCTTGTGTGCTGGCCAGGCAACAGTGGTCTTTTTATACACAACATACATTCACAATACAATGGTCATTGTAATCTTTGTTCACTGGACACAGGGATGTGTCTCTACACTACAGCAAAGGTCATAGGTGGATTTGAACAGGTAGGCGATGTCTTTTCCCAACTGCTCTGGTGGGAGGTATCCTCGGGATTCCCGCCGCATGTGTAATTTACAGCAAATACAGTTAATGTTCATAATCTACTTTTGTACATAACTATACGCAGGAGCGAGCGATCTTTTCCTAACTAACACCGGAATGTTACCCTAAAAATACCCTAGAGCTGGATACTAGACATCACCTACCAACCTTTGTCTGACCCTTCCTGTCATGCAAAGACGAATCCCTCTGTCCAGGAACTGTTTAAACTAACATTACTCGCTGACATGATCTAAGGGAACTATATCTACAAAATGCACTATTTGGGTTAAATATGCTGCATTCGAGTTGCACGCTACACGCTCACAAACTCCGCCGTAAATACACATATCATGCGCACGAGTCGCTGGAGCGTCTCTTACGCAACTTGCGGGTATGTGTACGCACGGGGGACCGGGTGCACGAGCAGCGTGCATGTGCATGAGGGGTTAGTACAATGGCTATGTATAACAATATTTTTCGACTTTGACAGTCGACCCTTTGGCAGTCAACAATAACTGCCACAATCTAAACATTTAAGCAGAAAAATATACAATACATATGAAATACCTATATATGATTGGGTGGAGGGAGGAGAGGAGTAGGCGGGAAATGTATGGCCTAGTGAGATAGTAAAAGCATGTATGTATGAACTTCATGTCTGGGGGGCATGTATCATCGTGCCGTACATGTTCTAGATAAGCTTCGAGGTATTGCAAAGTATACATTAAATCCTTCTTATCCCGTATTAAGGGTCTGTAAGTGGGCCAACAAACACTACCGAGCTCTTTTCGGCTTCTTGTTCCAACAAATGGGGTGCACATTAGTTGATGATACACGGAGGGTGGAAAAACATGTGAATGCTAATATATGTACCTATGTCACCTGTCGACTACGTGTGTCACTACCTGAAGGTTGTAGAGATGAAAATAAGAAACATATCACAAATACATTCATATGATAATATGTGCAATTGTCCTTGGGTGTCTGTTGGAGTCTTGTCCGGATAGATGTATCCTTGCTGTGGGTGATAATCAAAGTCTTTCAAGTGTCCATAAAAAGTCTTTAAAGTCTCTAAGTGTCTCTCAAAGTCTGTAGAAATGTCCATCAAAGGTCTGTAGTCTTCTCCATCAAAGTGTTTAGTCTTCTTCCGAATGAATGTCTTTTCGCTTGGGAGAAAAACAACGGAGAAATGGGTGAAAGAAACGGACCGTGGAATCACGTCTTATCACAACATTGTCTCAATTGATGGATCATAAATTAAACCAGTTGTTGTAACAATGCCCTCGCTCCTCAAACTCATCACTTTGGTACTGCGCTTGCACTGCATTAAAATCCGAACACATCTAAATATCAAACCAATAATTATGATAACTCCCAGGATACAAAGGAGAAACTTTCCTACATTCACGATAACATTTTGAGCCCATTCTCCTAAACCTGAGAACCAATTGCGTGGGTTCAACCATGAAACCCAGCCGGTCAGTTCATTACTCACAGCAGTCAGGGTAAGGTTGTGTCTCCTTCGGAACTCCCACTTCAACTGCAAGATATCGTCCATCTTTTGATCTATGACCTCGGTGGGGTCATCAGTGCTGTTTGTAATATACGTACAGCATTTCACACCATACTGAGTTGCTAGGGTGAAACAATACCCGCCTGTCACCGCTGTGATGTAATTAAGAACCATCCTGTGCTGGATCAGTTCCGTTTTGTAAGCTTGCAATTCCCTCCCAGTATACCTGAAGGTGTCATCATACATCTCGGTGATATTGTCTATCAGGTTCGCTAGCGCATGAATATACCTAAAATTTATAATTCCTCTGGCGGTACGGGTGATATCTAACGCGAGTAGGAATTGAATCCCGGTGGATTCGTGGATCAAATCAGAGGCTGCGTGCTCTGTCCTATCTGTAAGGTGTCTCTTAACAATGTGTTCGTAGTGAGTGTGAGTGTAAGGAGCTTGAGCATTGCGGTGAACGTCTTTCATCTTATTATGGGTAATGGTCATTACTTCTGGCAACACTCTTCCAATGTAACACAATCCCTCTGAGTTTTGGGCAAGCCACTTATACGCCTTCCTCCCGCATATGAAATATGCATCATCGGGGAGGACATATGGGACAGAATATGACATCACCATATTGCAAACCTTCCAGGTGAAAAATCCTATCCCTAACTCTCTCATTTGTTCAGTACACGTATCAGGCTGTATGATATGCGCACAGTATCCTGGTGATCCTTCTCCAACCCGCATGGTCCTACTTCCTAGAGTTTACCTGTACCGAAAAATATCTCCCACCGTAGCTATTTGCCGTATAAGTTCTGGGTCTACGGGCATTCTATCGGCTCTGTGTGAAAATGCCATGGTTTGGTTGTTCCATGTCACTTCCCAATTTCCCGGCTTTCGGGGATTGGAAATGTTGAAACATATTAAGGACCTATCCACATGATATTGGTGGAGCTTCAAACTAGGAGGCCTAGAAATATAAAATTTCTTGTCCACCGGTCTCCCACCCCTCAATTCAAGTACCTCATCTAGTGTTAAAGGGTACGGTACTAATCCTGACTTGCTCTGACCTTGAGGTACTTGTGAGCACACCCAGCATTCCGTTTGGTTTAAAACCTTACCCACTAATGAGTGATAGTCACTCAATGGATGACGGTCCATGTTGATATTAAGGCTGGACTGACATCTCTGGATGCACCCGTCCTCAACTATGTTTTCACAATTTCTACAGATACAATTTTCTTCAGCCAATAACCCTTCACAATGTCTCCTAGTGTCATGACTACCAGATCGTTTTCTGATACTCGCCTTTGCTCGGTGAATGTGTTGCTCTTGGAATTCTACTAATCCGTCGTTGTCATCAGAACCCATTCCAGATCCTTTCTCGACCTCTCTGGTACTCTCACCGAAATAGACTGTTCTGGTCAACAACAGGGTCAACAGGAAAACCCGGAACGCAGTCTCTTGGGGTAAGTCCATCTTGCAGGAGGAGAAAGAAAGAGTGGTAATGGGAGGTAAAGAAAATAATAGAAAGGAAAGAAAACTGGTGCGATAACCGCCTCTAGTCTTGTTGTTCTCCTTGCTCAGATGCCGTCTCAACAGTGCTGCCTCTCAGTCTTCCCGAAACGGACACTCCAGTGATACGATATTCTTTCCGAGTCAGCGACTTTTCTGTAGGGAGCATAAATCTTGCATTACCATTTGTTTAACTGTTGTGTGACATACCATCCGTAGAACATGAAAAAACAAAAAGAGAGAGAATAATAAAAAGAAAAAAATTGTCAGATTTCCGTTCACCATCAGGCTGTCACACCACCATGTCCATCAGTATCTCTGCACAGTCTTCCCCCACCAGTATTTCCACTCTCCACCCTCTGTGCATGGCCAGGCACAATGATGCTGGTGAGATATACTGGGGTTGGGCAGACCTCTGAAAGGACCGAGTAGACATGTGACGTTTGAGCTGTAGTTCTGTCGGTGAACGTCAGAGATGAAGAGGAAACATTTAAAGATAAATCACAGAGTTTACCTGGCCGTCCCTGTATCTACAAGGTATGATCTACCAACTATATTCACTGTAACCTCAGGTTCACTTCCAAGGCTATCAATCAATTTCACTGGCTGCAGACTACAGGTGCGGCCCAAAAGTTTTCCTATATGATCCCTGATTCCAATTTCGTGCGTCATACAGTGTGTCATGTTCTGGTCTAGGGGGTCGATATACCTTATGTGGGTCTCTAAAATTACAGTTCCGTGCGTAATGTCCTTCCCTCTGGCAGTTATAACATTTTACCACATACGACTTACCATCAGGGGTCTGGGGTTTAGGCTGATGTGGCTTCGTTGTCAGGACTTTTATACTTACTGTCATCAGCTTATCCCCCTGTGACTCCCTGTGTTTAATGATGTTTCGATCGTGCTTAACAGCGGACTCTCTTAAGGCAGCCACCGAGATACCTCTCCAGTTAGGTTGAGTGGTTTGTACCCTGGTTCTCAACGCTTCCTTTAACCCGTCCATTAATACGGACACAGCTACCTCTCTATGATGCACATTATCCTTAATGTTTTTGATCCCAGTTAATTTAGCCATTACCTGCAGTGCTTGATGGAAATAGTCAGAAGCAGTTTCACCTTCTTTTTGTCTAATGGAGAAAATTTTATTCCACTTGATAACCGGGAAATATACTCCTAACTGCAGATTGATCTGTTTTACGTTCTCCTGATTGTACTCCTCAGTGAGAGGTACTTCTGCGTCTAATTTACAATCAGTAATAAATTTTGCAGGGTCAATATTGGAAGGTAGAAATACTCGTAGCACTGTTCGCCAATCTTTGTTTGTGGGTTCGGTGGTGTTACCTAATTCTTTAATAAACCTCTGGCATCCGACTAGATCTTTCCTGGGATCGGGAAATTCAGACATAATTGTCCTCAATTCTGCCCGGGACCAGGGATGATGCATAGCAATATCCTTGACTGGAGTGACTCCCTGAGCGTCAGTCTTCCCATTGGGGACTGCGATCACCCTGACAGAATTTAGTTCAATTACACCATCTTGTGTTGACTCTACAATGTGAGGTGCAAATGTCTGCATAATGTACAATACCGTACTTACCTGTGGACACGATCTCACCTGACCCTCCGCTAGGGGGCTTTACTACTGCTCTTATTGATTGGGCCGTGCCCACCTTGGTGTCCTGTATGGTGGCTGCTAGAGAAAGTTCCGACATCGTGCTGGGCTCACTTTCTTGCTTGTAATCCTGAGGGAAGTTTAAAATGGGGTGCAACTTGCATGGGTTAGAATTTATACATTTATCAGTTTTACTCTTATCGTCATTAATACATTTATTAAGTGCACTCTTATCGTCATCTATCAGTATGCCATTCTCTGTAGCCATTATCTCTCCTGTAATGTACGGTAGTGGTGCGGTTGCTATCAGTTTCCTACTAGGGTTAGAACCAGCTGTGTAAGCTAGTTCCCTCTGCATATCACTCTCTCGTTGCCATAAATGTAAACAGTTTGTGTGTCTGATCCTCTGTTTTTGGGATTTTATCAGACAGATCCTAAGCCTTAGATTATGCAGTACCTCTGAGTCAAAACTACCTATCCCAGGAAATGGTGCTTTATCCCCCACAGTCATTCGTGTCCATTCATCACAAAAGGTCTCAGTGTGGGGACCATACTTCCCCCACATTACTAACCGAGCTGACCCCCTGGGTCTGAAATCTGCAGTCTGAACCCTGACTGCTGAACGTCCCTGTGTTGTGCACTTGGCTTCCATTGTGGACCTTTTTAACACGGGAAAACTTCCTAAAATGCACCAAACACAGTAGTCTACGGTGGAAATCCTTAAAGCTCTTCCACTGAACTTCTTCTGCTCCGAGTACCACGGATCCGCCTTCTTTAGCAGACACGTGTAGCTGTTGCAGGCCCTACCTCTAGAGATTTTCCTGAGAGACCAGCGAAAATTCCCTAAACCTTTACTTTACACAAATCACGCTTGCATGTGCTTCCTACAACGCGTATGATGACCAGATTTACGCACAAATATGCAAAACCTCGTATCACGTTGCGTCACGTGTTGCCCATACAACCGTGCGGTCCAATCGTACCGCTTATAGACACTTGCTATCTATAAGTGGTAGGATCACTGGAGTCTCCCTACTGTGCTCCAAAACAGCCGGAGCGTAATACCACGAAAACTCTATCACACTCCGTCGCACGTGTACACCTGGACCGTGCTCACCACGTTTTCACCTAGACCGTGCTTCACCAAGCTTCACCAAGATCACCAAGACCACCAAGCGGGGTTCAATATATTCACACCCTATTCAGCCCACACTAACATTCTATAATTTTCTGATCAGAAAAATCCTTTCCTGTTAACTGATAACTTTCCCCAGAGGTAATACAGAAAAAAAGGTTTTTTTTAAACTAAATATTGGACACTGATCAATTTGTGCTATTTTCGCGTGGCTGCCATCTCGCCTAAACTGAAACAATGCTATTGTGTGATTTGTATTAAGTGGGCGTACCTGTACGCACGTTGCGTAAAATACGCCACGTGTGTAGGCCTTTACGTTGCGTACTCAGTCTCGAACGTTTTTCTGAAACACGTGTACAATGGCCGTATACGTCCGCATTAATACAAATACCACACTTCTATAAATGTAAACAATATTTAACTATAATCGCTTACCAAACACCACACAGTATCTCCTGTATAAACCTTTATAACTAGGCCAGGCTGCGTGTGTGTTTTACATGTACTCCCTTAAATATTACTCTATATTTTTAACTAAATAGCAACAAATTTCTCAGCATGGGTCAAAATGTATCTAATAATCAAATGCTAATGGCAACAAGCGAATAGATATGCAGAATACACAAATAAATATAAAATACAGGTGTGTGCGTGTGTTACGTGTTGCGTGTACAGTTGGCACCAAACAGAAATTTAACAGATTTAAAAAAACAATAGCTTTACGTTCTTACCTTTCGGATCCCACCAGCATCCCTACAAACCATGCGGAGCAGACGCTTATCTAATCAGCACCAGTGTATCCCCCACCAAGAAAAGGCTAACAGGGGATACTACATTCCCGCCCTTTGCTGATAGATAAAGTCTGCCTTGTCCTGCTAGGCTGAGATATGAGGAGGACCGGACGATGCCCCCACTTGATAATGTCAAATATTACCTTAAAACATAAAGCTATACACTATTACCGTGGAGCCGCTATGGCCACTAGACTTATTACACACACTACGGACTAAGTACGCTATTTG
Source organism: Pseudophryne corroboree (assembly GCF_028390025.1). NCBI lineage: Eukaryota > Metazoa > Chordata > Amphibia > Anura > Myobatrachidae > Pseudophryne > Pseudophryne corroboree. The sequence continues at coordinate 179,266,159 of NC_086452.1, forward strand.
CGTACTGAGTACCGTATGGATACGCACTTAGCGTATCAGACGCTATGTCGTGGGTGCGACGCACGAGCGGCACGTACGCATACGCTGTTAGCGTACTGAGTACCGTACTGATACGCTATTAGCGTATCAGACGCTGTGCCGTGGGTACAACGTAAACGCGGCGCGGACGCAAACAGAGTGATATACAGTAAACCTTAAGTAATGAAACAGTGTAAGGGTGTGCTTATACTTTAAACCTTAGCAGTCTAGTACTGCAACGATGTAATACCTTAAAACCTTAACAATGCTTATACACCTTATAGCGATCGAGACGCTAAGAAAGCCCTTTGCAGGAAAGTGAAAACACAACACCGGTTTGTGGTAAACCACTGGGCTCTAACACCGCAGCGGATTATTCAGAGAAAAGGGGTAAACAGATACAAGTTATACACTACAGGCTAACATGGAAATCTAAACAGAATAACAGAGAATAATGGCTACAGAGAATATACATACGTGGGGAATCGTTCGCAAGCGCATCCTGGACCAGTCCTCAGCTATCAGGGAGAAAGCCTTCAGAGTCTTGTGTGCTGGCCAGGCAACAGTGGTCTTTTTATACACAACATACATTCACAATACAATGGTCACTGTAATCTCATTGTTCATTGGACACAGGGATGTGTCTCTACACTACAGCAAAGGTCATAGGTGGATTTGAACAGGTAGGCTGTGTCTTTTCCCAACTGCTCTGGTGGGAGGTATCGTCGGGATTCCCGCCGCATGTGTAATTTACAGCAAATACAGTTAATGTTCATAATCTACTTTTGTACATAACTATATGCAGGAGCGAGCGATCTTTTCCTAACTAACACCGGAATGTTACCCTAAAAATACCCTACAGCTGGATACTAGACATCACCTACCAACCTTTGTCTGACCCTTCCTATCATGCAAAGACGAATCCCTCTGTCCAGGAACTGTTTAAACTAACATTACTCGCTGACGTGATCTAAGGGAACTATATCTACAAAATGCACTATTTGGGTTAAATATGCTGCGTTCGAGTCGCACGCTACACGCTCACAAACACCGCTGTAAATACACATATCATGCGCACGAGTCGCTGGAGCATCTCTTACGCAACTTGCGGGTATGTGTACGCACGGGGGACCGGGTGCACGAGCAGCGTTCATGTGCATGAGAGGTTAGTACAATGGCTATGTATAACAATATTTTTCGACTTTGACAAGAACCATTCGCATCCCACCATCAACTGTTTTTCCCATTCTGTGCAGTGTGTACAGTCTGTGTATAGCCCAGGACTTAGTCCTACAGTGCGATACAAACAAGCTGATCAGGCCCGGAGCTGACGTCACACACCCTCCCTGAAAATGCTTGGGAACATCTGTGGACACACCCAGTAAACGGCCAGTTACCACCCACAAATGGCCTCTTTCTGTCAATCACCTTACGAACGCCCGTGCAATCAAAATTTTCGCACCATCCTGTCGCTGTTTGGCGACATGCATGCGCATTGCGGTGCATACACATATGCAGTAGTTTGATAATTGCCCGCTGTGCAAAAGCGCACAACAGCGATCAGATCTGAATTGGGCCCCATATTCCCTACCACATGTGCACACCATACTTGCCTACGCTCCCTCATTCTGCAGGAGACTCCCTGAAATAGCAGCAATCTCCCTGACTCCCTGAAAAGTTCAGCAATCTCCCTGATTGCACCTTAATCCCATTATGCAGCTGTTACATTCTTGGGGGGGGGGGGGGAAATCATAGATACATACATTCAAATGGGAACATCAGTGCCATTTCCCTGCATTGGTTATAAGGCACAATGATCCCTATGGCTACATGCATTTTAAATAAAGTTTCTCGTGGCCACTTATAGTATATGGAACCTCTTGTAAAGCAATACATGAACAAATTCTGCAAAATATAAGAGTCTTTTCTTCAACAAGTAGATCTTACTAACGTTGGGGCTCATTTACATTTGGATGTAAGTCATTTTTATGACACACCTCTCAGATGTAGCAGTACACGTCTGCAATGATAGTTATTACTTTCACATCTCCCTGAAATGCTTTTTCAAAAGTAGGCAAGCGTGGTACACACACACACACACACACACACACACACACACACACACACACACACACACACGACTATACAAACACAGGGCCATGATGGAAATCGAGCCCATGCTAACCATTAAACATTCCATGCTGCCCAATCATAGCTGCATTGGGAGGGCTGACAGCAGCAGCCTCATCCGTGTAGCGGCAATAAAAAGAAAAGTAATAGAAAATTCACCTAAACAACAAGCCTATGTAACCAGCTGACCACTGACTCATAAAATAATGCGTGAACACTTTTGTATCATAGAAACTGGCTTTTTGTAACACAGCCTTTTATTACATTTTGTAGCACCATATCAAGCATTCCAGTAGAATAAATGTTTGCGTCATTAACAAAGCTAAGAAGAATTTGTAGTAACTATCTACACATATTCAAATCACAGTTGGTTCCTAGACACAAATTGTTACCTCAATGTTTTAATGCATTAATTGAACTGTTTGCTTTGCATTAATCCTGACTAAGGGCCTAATTCAGACCTGATTGTAGATGTGCTAACTTAGCACATCTATGATCAGTCACAGAGACATGCGGGGGGACGCCCAGCACAGGGCTAGTCCGCCCCTCATGTCAGGGCCAACCCCCCCCCCCCCCCCCCCCGCACAAGTAAAAAGCATCGCACATTGGTGATGCTTTTGTACTGGAAGAGTAACTCCCTGGCAGCGCAACTCCTGCATGCTGGCTGGGAGCTACTCGTTTCTGCTCGGTTGCAGCGGCTGTGTGTGACATCACGCAGCCGCCGCGGCCTGCCCCTGCACGGTCCGGCCACTCCTGCATTAACCAGATCATGCACCCTAAACGGCGGCCAAATGCTGCTGGCCCGCCCCATCCCGCCCAGCGACCGCCTCTGCCTGTCAATCAGGCAGAGGCCATCGCAGGGCTGAGACAGCTAGCGGCTGCTTGCCATGCGCCGGCGCACTGCGGCGCCGACGCATACACAGTTGAGACCTGATTGCTGCTGTGCGAACACACACAGCAGTGATCAGGTCTGAATTAGCCCCTATATATCTAAGCCTATTCTTGTTTTACCAACACCTATAGGCATGGGCAGATTGGCCATAGAGCTAACCAAGAAGATTACTGGTGGGCTGACGTGTCTGTGGGGCTTGTTTTATGTATTGTCATTTGGCCCCACCCCCCATATAACAGGCAGCCCACTGCACTCATTACACTGCATTATCCTTATTCGGTTATTACATCTCTGCAGTACATAGAGTGATGCTGCCATGGCTACACGGTATGTTATACCTCTTGTGCTGCCCATGTCAGGCCACTTCTACTAAATTTTACAGGTCCACTTTTAGTTCCCAATCTGCCCCTGCCTATACGGGCATATTCATCATTGTCACCAACACGTCACTTTTATCCCAATATGGTTTATTTAAAAAAACATACTGCTTCTGAAAGGCTTATTACTGTCAGAGTAGAAATAAATAAGTGTCTTAAATCATGTTAATGAGGTAAACGTGGGGCCAGACTGGCAATTGTGGGCAAAATGCCGGTCCGGCTGGACAGAGAGTGAGGGTGGGTGAGCAGTGCAGCCTTCTGGCTCTCTGCTCGGCTGCCCTCCCTCCATCCCGCCATAGTCAGTATACAGGATGTTCCATGTGGCAGGGGACCCCCTGACTTGTGGCATGCCCCAGTCAGCCGTGGCTGCTCCCCTCTTATCGTACACACAGATTGACGAGCCAAAAAGACTTCACGGCCCCAGTCCATCCCTGGGTTTATGATACTAAAGGGTCTATGTACTATGGAGAGAGATTAAGTGGATGGAGATAAAGTGCCAACCAACCAGCTACTAACTCCTTTTTCAAACACAGAAAAACATGGCAGTTAGAAGCGAATTCACTCCGTCCAGTTTATCTCTCTCCGAAGCTTAGTACATGTGTGTGTATGCGCTTGCCGATGCCAGGTCCCATCGCCCGTGATGTTGTGCTGGGTACACATCATATAGTGCGTACCCAGCAATAGATGATAACCAGACAGTAGCTGCTAAGGGGTCATATGCATCATTTGAAAGAAAGCATAGGTAAAGGTGCAATTATGGGTATGATAGGGATGATTCTGAGCCGGGAGCAAAGCAAAAAAGATCAAGTAACATTGCACCTTGGTAAACCATGCTGCACTACAGCTACAGATACAGAATGTGTAGAGAGATTTAGATTTGGGTGGGGTGTGTTCAATCTGAAATCTAAGTTGTAGTATAAAAATAAACCTGTCCAGTATTTGTAGGCAACATACAAAAGCAGCTAGTTTACCTTGCCTGCAAAAAAATGTGCACTGCATATGTGCCGCAATGATCTTGCAACAGAGATTGCATAGATGATATATTTGCAATGTGACTCAGAGGCGGAACTACCGGCAGTGCAGGCAGTGCACTGCACTGGGGCCCGCCTCTGTCCAGGGGCCCAAGCATGTAATGAGTCAAACTGACTCATTACATGCCGCTGTGCGCTGCAGGCAACCGCTGCCCGCAGCGCACAGCCGCCCGGAGATAGGAGCTGAGCAGCGGTACAGACGGGGGAAGGAGGAGGGAGCCGGAGGACGGAGCCGCAGCAGCGCTTTGTTACTGGTGGAGGCGCTGCTGCTGCTTCTCCTCTGCTTCCCTATAGGCTGTCTTCCGAGAACAGCCTATAGGGAAGCAGAGGGGCAGCAGCAGCAGCGCCTCCACCAGTAACAAAGCGCTGCTGCGGCTCCGTCCTCCGGCTCCCTCCTCCTCATTCTCTACTGCCCGGGAATCGTCGTCTGACGCAGCTGCACCGAGGAGCCTGAGGGTAAGTATAATTCTTCTTTCTTTCTTTCTTTCTTTCTTTCTTTCTTTCTTTCTTTCTTTCTTTCTTTCTTTCTTTCTTTCTTTCTTTCTTTTTCTTTCCTTCTTTCTTTCTTGTGCCTGCCTGCCGCAATGTGTAAAAAGGGGGGACTACCTGCCGCACTGTGTAAAAAGGGGGGACTACCTGCCGCAATGTGTAAAAAGGGGGGACTGCCTGCCGCAATGTGTAAAAAGGGGGGACTACCTGCCGCAATGTGTAAAAAGGGGGGACTGCCTGCCACTATGTGTAAAAAGGGGAATCTGCCTGCCGTAATGTGTAAAAATGGGGACGCTGTCTGCCGTAATGTGTAACAAGGGCACGCTGTCTGCCGTAATGTGTAAAAAGGGCACGCTGTCTGCCGTAATGTGTAACAAGGGCACGCGGTCTGCCGTTATGTGTAAAAAGGGGTAATCTGCCCGACGCTATGTGTAAAAATGGGGAATCTGCCTGCCGTAATGTGTAAAAAAGGGGGGCTGCCTGACGCTATGTGTAAAAATGGGGAATCTGCCTGCTGCTATGTGTAAAAAGGAGGAATCTGCCTGCCGTAATGTGTAAAAATGGGGACGCTGTCTGCCGTAATGTGTAACAAGGGCACGCTGTCTGCCGTAATGTGTAACAAGGGCACGCTGTCTACCGTAATGTGTAAAAAGGGCACGCTGTCTGCCGTAATGTGTAACAAGGGCACGCGGTCTGCCGTTATGTGTAAAAAGGGCACGCTGTCTGCCGTTATGTGTAAAAAGGGCACGCTGTCTGCTGTAATGTGTAAAAAGAGGAATCTGTTCGCTGTAAGGTGTAAAAGGGTCTCTACCTGGTGTAGTGGTGCTACTGTGCGGCGTAATTTGAATAATGGAGACTACTGTGTTGGTATTATTTTGTGGCCACACCCCTTCCCCACGAAGCCACGCCACTATGTATTTTTGCGCGCGCCTACGGCGCGCACTGCCCCCGGGGTGGACTTGGATGGGGGGGGCCCAAAGCATTTTGTCGCACCTGGGCCCACCGCTTGCTTGTTCCGCCACTGATGTGACTGACAGACATGTGGGGGAGGTAACACAGATGTGTCTGGACCGTTTTCGGTATGGATGTGTGTGGCCCCCTTGTTTTGGTTTTGGTTCTAATTCATCATCCTATCAAGTGTTTTTGGTTCGGATTCGGATTTTGGCATGGTTTAAAAATCGATTGAAATAAATATTTATAACACAGGTCTGCAAAATGTAAGGTATTGAAAGCTTTTTTAATAATACTTTTATATTCTTAATTATACTCCTGTGTACATCAAGAAATAGTATATAAAAAAATTACCACATCATGTTTACCTATAAGGGGGTTACATACATTTTTAATAAAAAACAAGTTTAATTGTTCTTAACATATTTATTGTGAAATACCAAGAAGTGTAAATGATATCACTGTTTTTTTTTTGTCTTAATTACATAATAAAATAAAAAAATAATAGAAACAAAACCATAATTATTGAAAAAAATAACTTGTTTTTTTTGGTCTTCAAACTTCATTTTGTCGCTTTTCGCTTATAATTTTTTTCCTTTGTTGTCTGTGTATCATCCAGCAGTAGTCATCCATCATGCTGACGTCCCAACAACCCTGTATCTTCTTTCTACATCTTTAACATCTTAATGGAACCGTTCACCCTGTTCTTCACTGTAGTCTCCGAGATTATTCGGGAAATGCTCAATATGGGAATTCAAAAAGAATTGCCTTTAAACTCATATTGCAGCCAAGGTTTCTGTAACTGTTAAACTTTTCCCTGACAATTTCTTTGTAATTTGTATCCTTGACATTTGCCTAAAAATGTTGAAATCACTTGTGTGAACGAAGTTCGCGCCGAAAATTCCACAATATTCATTACACGCTTGAAATGTTCATCTTTTGTTAACTTTCTAATGTCAGTGCCTGTAAAAATGCTGCATGGTGGTAGGCAGGGGTTAAAAGGAGTCGGCACAGGCCAAAACTGTGTTGCATCTGTTGTATTTGGTTCCACCTACGCCAACTCACCTTGTAGTTGTAGTTGTGTGTGTGCAATGATACTTTAGACAGTATGGGGTTTAGGCCCTTTGTAAATTTCAGCTCCAGGCCCAAGTGGACCTTAATCTGGCACTGACTGACAGGCAGAGGCAGTCGCAGGGCGGTAGGGGGCATGCCATTGGCGTTAGAACGTAGTTGGCGGGGCACAGTCCAGACAATGCAGGCATGTCCAGACCATTGCAGGTGCGAGCCACGGCGGCTGCGTGATGTCACACGCAGCCGATACAACCTGGGACGTGACGAGTAGTGGCCTGCCAGCGCGCAGGAGCTGCACTAGCAGGGAGCTACTCAGCGGGTGCTAAAGCATCACCACTGTTCAATGTTTTTGCACCCTTGTGGGGAGGGGTAGGCCAGACATGCAGGGCGTACTAGCCCTGTGCTTGGCGTCCCCCCGAATGTCTGAGAAACTGATCATAGATGTGCTGAATTTAGATGATGTTTTATAATAAATGAAGGCAGAATACATTTATTACTTTAATGAATATGAAAAAAAAATTGCTTATTCATAAATACACATTTTGGAGAAAAACATGATGTGATATGCAAGATTGGGAGTCAATATCGCGTTCAGAATCCAAAATCTATAAGTATCACATAAATACGTTAAAAAACTTTTTCATCGCAGACCTGTGTGACCATTGATAAAAATGTATAAAAACACCGAAATGAATGTAATTTTTGCAATCTAAAACCTGTAATTTGGATCAAAAATTTAAATTCCGAACTGTCAAAGTCGGAAAAATATCATGCTACACGTTGCCACATATCCACCCCATGCGCATGCCTGCTGCACGTGCACATTCTCTCCCGTGCGTGCGGATACTCGCAGCCGCGTGATGGCGCCTCGGCCATGCGCTCGAGCGCGTGGTATGTGCATTTACGGTAGAGTTTGTGTGCTTCTAGCGGGCGACTCAATTGTTAAATAATAAAACCAAATAGTATGTTTTATAGATAATGTTCCCCTTAATAATGACTGTAAGTTAGTTTAATGTAGATGGTCGCTGAGGAATTCCTCTTTGTATGGTACGAAGGGTCAGACAGGGTTTGAACAGCTGTGTCTGGTACCTAACTAAAGAACATTTTATTAGAAACAATCCGGTGCTGGTTAGGTAAAGATTAATCGCTCCTGCGTATAGATATGGCCATTAGTATTTTCTGGACATTTACTATATTTGCAATTCATTACCCATGCGGCGGGAATCTTCAGATTCCCTCCCACCTGAGCAGTTTGATATAGTCGCAGCCCACCTGTTCAAACTAACCTATGACCTTTTGTTATGATGCGAGGAGACATTCCTGTGTCCAATGAACAATGAGATTATAGGTCCCTTTGTAGTATACTGTACTCAGTGTATATAAGATCAGCCAGCCTGGGCAGCTCTCTCACTCTCCACAAACGGTTTTCATCTTGACTAACTTGGAGCTGGTACCAGACAGCTGCGCAGCGATCATTCCCAGTGTGTGTAAGTAATTCTCTGCAAACTAACTTGTTCTCTGTTTGTATTGGCCATTCCCTCTCTCTCTGTTATAGTATAAGTTTGTGACGTTATTGTATATTTCTGTCTAGATATTCTGTTAGAATTATATGTTAGTTTGTAGTGTATGACTTGTAAACTGCTTCCCCTTTTCAATATAACTAAAAGCTTGTTAGTAATGGTGTTGGAACTTTAGCAAGGTATCGTGTGTTCATTACATTGCAGAGGGTAATAGGAGCGTCTCGATCGCTCAAATCAGCTTTAGTATTAACAAGGTTAAGCAGCGTTATATCGATACAGTATTTCAGTACAAGGTTTTACAGCATAAGAGTATCCTTTCGGTGTGTTACATTCAAGGTTTACTGATTGTCATCCTGTGAGCATCTGCGCCGCTCGTGTTCTCCTCGTGGACTCGAGCGTCCGCTACGCTGGTAGCGTAGCATTACGGTAGTCGCCCGCCTATAGCGTGCTCGACACCACGCATTAAGCTGTGAACGAGTGTGTCGCATGTGCGTCTCGATCACGGCTGAGCGTATGCTACGCTAAGTGCGTACCCTTACGGTATCCCATACGCCAATTGCGTACTGTGTCTCTTACCCATTATTGTGAATGTTATAAGATAAATAATATAGCTTTATCAATTGGCGGCTCGTCCGTCCTCCACATATCCGCACTAGCGAACACAGACTTTATCTGTTAGCAAGGGCGGGAAGGCAGTATCCCTTCGTATCGGGATACAGTAGTGCTGGCTAGATAAGCGTCTGTTTCGCTACGTTGAAGGAGTGCTGGTGGAATCCGGAACCGGAGGTAAGAACAATACGCTAGTGTTTTTTAAAACTGTTTATTTCTGTTTTGCGTACGCACGCACACACCTGTATTTCTTTTCATTTGTGTATTTTCACATATCACTTTCCTGGTTGCCATTTCACAATTGATAACGTGCTGAGAAAGATGTGTTGCTATTGGTAGTTAAAAGTAATATTAATACATTAAGAAGTAATTTGTAAAACACGCACGGCTTGCCTAAGATACAAGGAAGTTTGGTGTGGTGTTCGGTAGATGATTACAGTTAAAGATCATCTACATTGATATAAACGTGTTAATTGTATTTCTGTGGATATACGTGGCTGGCGTACACGTGTCTCTAACAAAGGGCGGGTCTAGTGTACGCGACGCAAGGGCCGACGCACGGAGCGTATATTACGCAACGGAGCGTCTGGGTACGCCCACATAATACAAATCACACGATAGTATTGTTTTAGTTAGGCGATAAGGAGGCAACGCGATAATAGCGCAAATCGATCTCAGTGTCCAAAATTTTAAGCTAATAGATCCTTCTCTAGTTGTAACTCCTCGGGATTAGCCTGCGATACTGAATGAAAGGGATTTCTGCGCAGAAACGAAAGTAAAGAGTATATGAGGTGAAAGAGTGTGTATACATATATATAAGTTTCTAATTTTTGGGGTTGAACCAAAGGAAATCATCGAGTTCTCGTGAAGGTACATACGTGTAAGTGACTGCACGGTGGCTTGGGAGGCATCCCTTGTTAAACATTTAAAAAAGAGCATTAGAGTATAGCAGACCAGGAGGTCTACTGTAGCACAGACCAGGAGGTCCAGACAGACCAGGAGGTCCAGGTACAGCAGACTAAGAAGCCCGCTATAGATAAAGAGTAAAAGAGCACAACACCAGAAAGGGTTGGTGCGGTACCCATATAGGCCATTAAGCTCAGGCTGAAGGAATTCGCAGCCGCAATTTTCGATTCCACTGGTCGCTCCGCACACAAGATTAGTTGCTTATGTGCAGAACGATTGTACCGCACGTAATTGTGTGCATTAGTTAGCAACTTGACCCAGTACCATTTGCGTATGCTAGAGGGGTCATAAACGCTATTTGTACATTCTAACGTGATTTGTGTAATTTTTTTTATTTTAAGGGAAGTTCGCTGGTCACTTGGGAACTATCCAACAACCAATAGTTACTGGAAAGGGTTAAGTGCTCTTCGGATCACACCCACATGTTCCAGTAAATAGAGGTTCAGGTCGCAGGGGCCCTAGGTCGAGTACGCCAGCGCTAGAGCAGTGTGTGGGCGTATTGGTCGACGTGGGCGAGTGAGTGGAGTACTCGGTAAACTTCCTCCGCCGGCCTACCCCGGACATCTTGGTTTTTGTAAGGGTTTGCTGAAGACCCTGATTTGAAGGTCAGAGGTAGTGAAAGCAACACCTGCAAAGATGGGGGCCAGTTGTTCAGGTAGGGGGCGATCAACCTCGGTTCGGGTTGATTTAGTAAACCGACCAATCGGGTCGGCAAGGTATGTAATGTGTGAGAAATACGGTTCACACACAGAAGTTTGGTGCGATGAATGGGAAAGAATGACTGTGCACGATGGGGAAAAGTTCCCACGGGTAGGCAGTTTTAGTCCCGAGGTGTTACAGAATCTAAGGAGAAGGATATGTCTCATTAAATCTGCAAAGAGACGGATCAAACATTATGATTATTTACAGTTATGGCAACAGGAAGGTGAAATACAAAGAGGATTGGCTCAAGCGGGTGGATCTAACCCTATCAGAAAAATGATAGCCACCGCGCCACCACCACCATACATAACGGGAGAGAAGGTGGTTGCAGAGAATGGCACACTGGTGAATGATAAACATGCACTTAGTAACTGTATAAATGTTAAGACTAATGTAACCAAGATTGTTGATGCTAATGTTAACCCGTGCAAGCTGTACCCTGTTTTAAACTTTCCCCAGGATTGTGACCAAGAGGATGAACCAACAACAATATCGGCACTCTCTCTAGCAGCCACCATAGCAGAAACAACAGTGGGCACGGCCCAACCCGTAAGATTAGTATCAAAGGCCCCTAGTGGAGGGACAGATGAGATCGTATCAACCGGTAAGTACGGCACCATACAATATGCTGAAACCATTTCACCACATGCTGTAGAATCTACTCAGAATGATGTTATTGAACTTAATCCCGTTAGGGTAATTGCAGTGCCAAATGGGAAAACTGACACTTCAGGAGTCACTCCTCTCAGACACATCGCCATGCACTGCCCCTTTTCCCGAATGGAATTAAGATCAATGGTGTCTGAATTCCCTGATCCTAGGAAAGATCTAGTTGCAAGCCAGGAATACATTAGAGAGCTAGGAAATACTGTGGAGCCCAATAACAAAGACTGGCAGATATTGCTGAGGGCATGTTTACCCTCCAATGTCGACTCAGCGAGATTTTTAGCTGACTGTAAATTAGATGAAGATGTTCTCCTTACGGATGTGTACAACCAAGATAATGTAAAGAGAATAAATTTACAGTTAAAAGAGTATTTTCCAGCTGTTGTCAAATGGAACAAAATTTTCTCCATCAAACAGAAAGAGGGAGAAACAGCAGCTGATTATTTTCATCGGGCACTACAGGATATGGCTAAGTATACAGGCATAGAAGACATTAAGACAAATGTGAATCATAGAGAAGTAGCAGTATCTGTGTTAATGGATGGTTTAAAGGAAGTATTGAGGACGAGGGTACAGACCACCCAACCATGTTGGCGAGGTCTGTCGGTGGCTACTTTGAGAGAGGCCGCTATTGATCATGATCGGAATATCACCAGACACAGGGAGTCGCAGAGTGATAAGTTAATGGCCGTAAGTATACAGGCCCTGACCACAAGGCCACCTCAGTATAAATCTCAGACCCCTGTGGGTAAGTCAAATGTGGTAACTTGTTATTACTGTCATAGAGAGGGACACTATGCACGAGACTGTAGATCAAAGAATGCACAAAAATCATATCAACCCCCTAGACAACGACATGACACACGAAATTGGGATCAAGGACCGCAGAGACGGAGTTATGAGCCACACGCAGGGGAAACAAAAAGGTATCCCCCAAAAAGAGACTGGCAAGTCACTGATAGATCCCATTTACCCCCTTCACAGGTAATAGCTGCCAGCGCAATGCAGGGAGGCCACCACGCACCATAGGGGCGAGGCCACACCTGTAATCTGCAGCCAGTGAAATTAATTGCGAACCTTGGAAGTGAACCCGAGGTCACAATTGATGTAGCTGGTAAATCTCTAAATTTCCTTGTAGATACGGGGGCGGCCAAGTCGGTGATAAATTCGACCGTGGGCATGAGAACCACTGGTAAAACAATTCCAGCCATGGGAGTAACAGGAGTAGTACAGCACTACCCTTTAAGCAAACCTGCAGAGATTACGATAGGGCCTTTGCATACCAAGCATTCTTTTCTGCTGGCTGCATCGGCTCCGACTAATCTCCTAGGGAGAGATTTACTCTGCAAAATGGGATGCGTCATATACTGTACTCCTGAAGGTGTGTTCTTGGACATACCCGAAAACCACGCTCAGGAAGCGCAGGATATGCTAGACTCCCCAACAAGATTAATGTCACACACTGTTGTTGTAAATAGGTGTCCGTCCAAGGTAGAGGAAATGATTTCCCAGATACCGGAATCACTTTGGACCAAGGATGGACAAGACACTGGATTGATGGCAAACGTAGCCCCAGTAGTTGTGCAAGTAAAAGATGGTAGGATAGCTCCAATAAACACACAATATCCTCTGAAGCCGGAGGTGGAGTTAGGAGTTTTCCCTGTAATAGAGCGCTTGCTACAACAGGGCATTCTGGTAAGGACGTCCAGCACTGCAAATAGTCCCATCTTCCCTGTTAAAAAGAGTGGGGGGAGGCGTTACAGATTAGTGAAGGACCTAAGAGGGATCAATAAAATAGTTGAGAGTCAATTCCCCGTAGTACCAAATCCAGCTGTCATCCTTATGCAAATCCCTCCCACTGCCAAATTTTTCACTGTGATTGACCTCTGCTCCGCTTTCTTCTCGGTACCTCTGCACCCTGACAGTCAATACTTATTCGCATTCACATACAGAGGAGTTCAGTACACTTGGACTCGATTACCACAAGGTTTCATAGACAGCCCAAGTATTTTCTCACAAGCTCTGCATGATTGTTTACAGTCTTTCCAACCAGAGAGTGGATCAATATTGATACAGTACGTGGACGATTTACTACTGTGTTCAGATTCACTGGAAGCGTCCCTGAGAGATACGAAACAACTCCTGTTTCATCTTTCAGACACAGGACACAAGGTTTCCAAGGACAAGTTACAATTATGCCAGACCCGTGTGAAGTATTTGGGACACTGTCTAACACAAGGACTGAGACACCTTACCGCTGATAGAATTCAAGCAATTCGTGACATGACCCTGCCACAAACCCAGAAACAGATTAGAACGTTTTTAGGAATGTGTGGGTATTGCCGTAACTGGATCCCAGGTTTTTCCATACTGGCCTTACCTTTGCAGGAGATGGTCTCATCAAGCAAACTTGATCGGATTTCGCACACAGACGAATCTGAGATGGCATTTGAGAGACTTAAACAGTGCCTAACGCAGGCACCAGCATTAGGTATGCCTGACTATGGGAAACCCTTTGAGCTGTACGGAACAGAGAGTGCTGGGTGCGCAGCAGGTGTCTTAACCCAGAAGCATGGTGATGCCAGCAGGCCGGTAGCCTACTATAGCGCTCAGCTAGATACGGTAGCGCGATCCCTCCCCACATGCTTGCGAAGTGTTGCTGCAATAGGATTGCTAGTCACAAAAAGCGAAGATGTAGTGCTAGGACACAACCTCACATTTCATACACCACATGCAGTGTCAGCCTTACTGAATTCTGCCCAAACCAGACACGTCTCATCAGCGTGGTTTACAAGATGGGAATTGGCATTGATGGCCCCCGTAAACATCACCATAAGGAGATGCAGCGCATTAAATCCTGCAACGTATCTCCCAGGTGTGCCTGGACAGGCACAAAGGGTGGAGGATGAGAGTGATGGTGAAGGAGGATTTAATACAGGGGATGACACGCATGATTGTATGGAATATTTGACCCAAAATTTCACGTCAAGGCCTGACATCAGTGACAACCCACTGGAAGATGTAGATTTTACCTTCTACACTGACGGTAGTTGTCACAGACAGACGGACTCGGGAGACTTGTGTACTGGATACGCAGTCGTAGATGACCAAGGTACCATAGAAGCAGAACCGCTAGGCCCACCTCACTCAGCACAAGTTGCTGAACTGGTTGCCCTAACCAGAGCATGTGAATTGGCTTAGGGCAAGTCAGCCAATATTTACACAGATTCTAGGTACGCCTTCGGAGTAGTCCATGATTTCGGAGCCCTATGGCGCCTCAGAAATTTTATGACGGCAGCTGGCACACCCGTAGCGCATGCAGCCCACATCAAAAGACTTCTAACAGCGATACAGGAACCCGACAGAGTGGCTGTTATCAAGTGTAAAGCTCACACATATAGCCAAGACCCGGTATCACTTGGTAACAGCCGAGCAGATGAAGCTGCTAAATCAGCAGCCGGTAACCCCATACAAACAGATAGTACACGACTGATGGTATTTAATACTGTAAACACACAGAAATTGTGTGAAATGCAAAATTTGTGTTCCCCACAGGAAAAGGCAGTCTGGAGGTCAAAAGGATATGGCCAGGAGCCCTCAGGACTCTGGACAGATGGACATGGTAAACCAGTGGCACCCAGAGCATACCTTCCAAGTCTAGCGGAAGCAGCACACGGGCTGACTTATCTAGGCAAAGAAGGAATGTGTAAGCTAGTAAGAGCTTATTGGTGCGCCCCAGGGTTTTCTTCCCATGCGGGTAAAAGAGCGATGACATGTCTCACCTGCTTGAGGAAGAATATCGGAAAGGCAATACCAACAGAGCCATCCCATATCCCTCCGACAGATGGTCCATTTCCAGGTAATACAGATTGATTTCATACAATTGCCACCTTGTAGAAATTTAAAATATGTATTGGTCTGTATTGATGTGTTCTCAAATTGGGTTGAAGCATTTCCTGCGGCCACAAATACCGCTGTATTTACTGCAAAGAAAATTGTGCAGGAATTTGTGTGTAGGTACGGTATCCCTAGAATAATTGAAAGTGATAGGGGTACCCATTTCACAGGTGAAGTCTTTCAAACAATGTGTAAGTTGATGGGAATTAATAGTAAGCTGCATACTCCGTACCGCCCCCAGGCGAGCGCGAAGGTGGAAAGAGTAAACAGCACTATTAAAAATAAATTGAGCAAGGTAATGACTGAAACAGGACTGTTATGGCCTGAAGCTTTGCCAATCGTACTATACAGCATCAGAACCACTCCCAGGTCCCCTCTAAATCTGTCTCCTTTTGAAATTCTGTTTGGTCGACAACCCCATGTTATGATTAACCCCCAGGATGATTTGAAATGTAACAATGAAGTAACCGTATAGTACTTGGTTAAGATGAGTAAACAATTGAGGAATCAGAATGATAATCTAAAGTTGGTGATTCCTGATTTGCCAGACAGTAATTGTCATGACATTGAACCTGGGGATTATGTAATGATACGGAATTTTCTACGCTCAGGTTGCCTTATTGACAGATGGGAAGGACCATATCAAGTCTTATTGACCAGCACAACTGCTTTGAAGGTTGCCGAGAGAGAGACTTGGGTCCATTCGTCTCATTGTAAAAAGGTCACTGACCCAGAGAGGTCCCGTGATAAAGAACAGACGGTAGAGGTTGTATCACTAGAGTGTCTGTTCAGGGAGGATTGAGACGACACCTGAGCGCTGAGAATAACAAGACCGGAAGCTTGCCGAGCCAGATTTCTTTTTCCCATTTGTTATTTTCTCCAGTTCCCACCTCCCTCCTATTTCCTTTCCCCCTTCTTATTTTTCTCCTTTTACTCCTCTAAGATGGACTTGCCCCAAGAGACTGTGATCCGGATTTTCCTGTTGACCATGATGTTGACCAGAGCAGTCTGTTTCGGTGAGAGTACCATGGAGGTCGAGAAAGGATCGGGAATGGGTTCTGATGACCAGGATGCAGGCGTAGATTTCCAAGAACAACATAATCTACGAGTAAAGGCGAGTATCAGAAAACGATCTGGTAGCATTGACAATAGAAGGAATTGTGAAGGATTGTTAGCTGAAGAGAACTGCATCTGTAGGCATTGTGACAATATAGTTGAGGATGGGTGCATAAAGAAATGTCAGTCCAGTTTTAATGTCCACATGGACCGGCATCCATTGAGTGACTATCACTCCTTAGTGGGTAAAGTGTTAAATCAGACAGACTGTAGGGTATGCTCTCAAGTACCTCAAGGCCATAGCAAATCAGGACTAGTACCATTCCCATTAACTGTAGGAGAGGTACTTGAGCTAAGTGGTGGGAGGCCGGTGGACAAGAGGTTTAATATCTCTAGTCCTCCTAGTTTGAAGCTCCACCAATATCATGTGGATAGGTCTTTAGCATGCTTTAACATTTCCAATCCCCGAAAGCCGGGAAATTGGGAAGTGTCATGGAGTAATCAAACCATGACCTTTTCATACAGACCCGACAGAATGCCCATAGACACAGAACTTATACGCCAGATAGCCGACCATAGGAAATTTTTCCGGTATACAGATGTGTCCACTATTACCTTTCTGAAAACAGAGCTATGGTAGTAAATTTGGCATGACATATATTCCTTGTGCTTTTGTGCCGTCATATTGTGCCGTGACAATTCGTGACAATTGATAGTTTCACCACTGGGTGGCCAGTGCATCACGTAACATAGCTTTGCACTAACATTGCTGTTAAATAGACACTGTAATCAGTATGGCCAGCTTTAAAGTCTAATTGCTAATTGTGTAGGTGTGAAAATCTCAGTGTGAGAGGCCTTTGAAGTAGACTCCTTGGGGGTTACAGATTTTATCCTGGCTGGGGGATGTTACTATCAGTGACGTGCGGTGGGCACGTCCCTGCTTACTACAGTATACAGTATGTTGCTCAAAGCACAGAGGTGAATGAAATCTAAAGTGAAATTAAATAATAAGTTAATAAAAACCTTAGTGCTATAGAGTAAAAGAACATATTATAAGATTTTGAAATGATAAAATATTTCCAAATAAAGGGCCTCATTACGAGTTGATCAGACAAAGATGCTTTTTTCAGCCCGTGCGACAAACTAACCTTCGCCTATGGGGGTTGTTTTTTTTCCCCATACCAAGGCTTTGATCACTTGTGCAGGCCTGTTATGGTAAAAAAATGTTGTGCAGTTTCTAAGTAGTTCTGGACTTAGGGGGTCATTATGACCCAAT
The DNA here is from genome assembly GCF_028390025.1 of Pseudophryne corroboree. Classification (NCBI taxonomy): domain Eukaryota; kingdom Metazoa; phylum Chordata; class Amphibia; order Anura; family Myobatrachidae; genus Pseudophryne; species Pseudophryne corroboree. The sequence goes on from NC_086452.1 coordinate 179,283,810, forward strand.
CGCAGCGTGTTGTCGTTCGCACAGCTGCAATCGGGTCCCTACTGCACATGTGCGACGGCCGCTATGCGCACACATGGCCATCGACGGGAAACGACGCTGGAACCGAAAAAAGTGATCACTGCAATGATCGCACGAAGATTGACAGGCGGAGGGGGTACCTGGGCATCAACTCACCGTTTGCAGCCGTTTTCGGGGGGGGGGGGGGGGTAAGAAAACGCGGGTGTAGTGAGAGAAACGCAGGCGTGTCCAGGACGGGTGTTTGACGTCAGAGCCAGGACCGAACAGGCTGAAAACGTTGCAGCAGGTAAGTAAGTCACCGGCACCCCTGCACTGAGGACACCGCCGGCACTGCCCACACTGCCGGCACCCCTGCACTGGGGATGCTGCCAGCACTCCTGCGCTGAGGACACCCCCTGCACTGCCGACACTGCCGGCACTTTTGCACCGAGGACACTTCCGGCACTCCCACACTGCCTGCACCCCTGACTGCTGAAACTTCTGGCACCCCTGCGCTGGGGATACTGCCAGCACTCCTGCACTGAAGACACCTCTCGCACCAAGGACACTTCTGGCACTCCCACACTGCCGACACCCTTGAACTCCTGCACTAAGGACACCTCCAGTACTCCCGCACTGCCGACACTGCTGGTACCCCTGCACTGAGGACACCGCCGGCACTTCCCGCACTGCCGACACTCCTGCACTGGGTATACTGCTAGCATTCCTGCACTGAGGACACCTCCTGCACTGCCGACACTGCCGGCACCCCTGCACAGAGGACACTTCCGGCACTCCCACACTGCTGGCACCCCTGAACTCCTGCAATGAGGACACCGCCCTCACTGCCAGCACTCCTGCAATGAGGACACCTTTTGCACTGCCGACACCCCTGCCCTGCCGGCACACCTATTGCTAGCACTCATGGACTGAGGACACCTCCCGCACTGCCGGCACTTCTACACCGAGGACACTTCTGGCAACCCCACACTGCCGGCACCCCTGAATTCCTGCAATGAGGACACCTCCCGCACTGTCGACACTGCCGGCACACCTGCACTGGGGATACTGCCAGCACTCCTAGACTGAGGACACCTCCCGCACTGCTGGCACCCCTGCACCGAGGACACTTCCGACACTCCCACACTGCCGACACTGCCAGCACCCCTGAACTCCTGCACTGGGGACACCTCCCACACTGCCAACACTGCTGGAACCCCTGCACCGAGGACACTTCTGGCACTCCCAAACTGCCGACACCCCTGAACTCTTGCACTAAGGACACCTCCAGTACTCCCGCACTGCCGACACTGCCGACACCCTTGCACTGAGGACTCCGCCTGCACTGCTGACACTCCTGCACTGGGAATACTGTCAGAATTCCTGCACTAAGGACACCTCCCGCACTGTCGACACTGCCGGCACACCTGCACTGGGGATACTGCCAGCACTCCTAGACTGAGGACACCTCCCGCTCTGCTGGCACCCCTGCACCGAGGACACTTCAGACACTCCCACACTGCCGACACTGCCAGCACCCTTGAACTCTTGCACTGAGGACACCTCCCACACTGCCAACACTGCTGGAACCCCTGCACCAAGGACACTTCTGGCACTCCCAAACTGCCGACACCCCTGAACTCCTGCACTAAGGACACCTCCAGTACTCCCACACTGCCGACACTGCCGACACCCCTGCACTGAGGACACCACCGGCACTGCCTGCAGTGCTGACACTCCTGCACTGGGGATACTGCCAGAATTCCTGCACTAAGGACACCTCCTGCACTGCCGACACTGCCGGCACCCCTGCACTGAGGACACTTCCGGCACTCCCACACTGCTGGCACCCCTATACTCCTGCAATGAGGACACCGCCCTCACTGCCGGCACTCCTGCAATGAGGACACCTTTTGCACTGCCGACACCCCTGCCCTGCCGGCACACCTATTGCTAGCACTCATGGACGGAGGACACCTCCCGCACTGTAAAGCATGAAATGCCAAATATTCCATTTTTAAATGATCTCCCTTTATTGACTTTTCACAGATCACCGGACATGAATCCTATCGAGCTAGTGTGGTCTCAAATGAAAAGTTATATTCGTTCTCAATGTAAGCCAAGGACAAAAGAGCAACTGATTGATGGCATCAATACATTTTGGAAAAACGTACTTACATTGGAGACCTGTAATAATTATGTAGACCATTTATTTTCTGTGCTGCCAGTGATTATAGAAAGAAATGGACAAGCCAGCTGCATGTAATTGGAATGGATCATATTGTCGACAAAAAGAAGGTCAACAGTCATTAGGTCGACCAATATTGGTCGACAGGCCATATGTCGACACATCAAAAAAGACAGTACGCAAACGAATAATGCATAGAATTTGCATAAAGGGCCCTTTACCTATCGTACTCATCCTTTCTGCAAATGCTTGAAATATAAAAATTAGACTACCTGCTTAAATTAATTAATTTGTTATATTTTATCTGTAACATGTACTTCACCCTAGTATTACATTTGTTATGCAATCTTGAAAATTGTTTAAAAAAAAAGTAGTCACCTCTTCAACACTGTATACTGTAATTGTGTATGGATTGTACAAAGCATCCAAGTGATTGCATTCAGTTTTGTCTAACTTACAGTATATTTATACTATTTAGTTGGAATTATTTTATCATTGCAAAGTCTTATAATATGTTCCGTTACCTTGTAGCACTATTAGGTTTTAATTAACTTATTCTTTAATGTCACTTTAGACTTCATTCACCTCTGTGCTCTGAGTAACAAATAACTCCAATTTTTGCATTAATAAACTGAGGCTCTGAATTGCTAAAAGTTCACTGTTTATTTCAAATTCCAGGACAGCAGCCCTTCCCCCACCCAGAATACATGTTACTGTGCTGTATCTCTATTCCCCAAGGAATCTACTTCAAAGGCCTCTCACACTGAGATTTTCACACCTACACAATTAAGAACTGGACTCTAAAGCTGGCAATACTGTACATCAGAATGACCTGAATACAATCACACACACATAGCGATTTGGGCTGCTTTTCTAATTGATTTGCTGAGTCACTTAGAAATACAGCACAAATCGCTATGTGTGTATGGACTATAGCGATAGTGATGTGCGTCCCTGCATGCTTGAAAGATCTAGTCATCACCCATGTTTTCTCTATTGCAAACACGGGCAGTGACAGATCGCTCAGCACACATCGCTGGTGCAGCTCTGTGTGCTGAGTGATCTTGCTGAGCCCGTGTGATCACCGATATCGCTGGGCAGAAAACCACTCAGCGCATACATACTGAGTGATTTTCCGCCTGCCCAGCGATGTCAGCGGGAGTGAATGGTTTTGCATAGCAGGACGCTTCCTGCTGAGGTGTACTCAGTGCGGGAGTGCCAGAAGTGTCCACGGTACCATCAACCAAGTGCAAGGAGGACATCTCCCGCACTACTGACACTCCTGCACTGGGGATACTGCCAGCCCCCCTGCACTGATTACACCACCTACACCTCTGCACCGAGGACACTACTGGTACTCCCACATGTATTGGAGATATATTAATACTTCACAATTAGCTGCCGCTGCTGATATTCCCGTGTGCCTGATGGATAAATTGCCCTGCACATATGGATGTCCATGTTGCTGCCCACGGTGCTGTTGGTGGCTAGAGGTCTGCTGACCGGAAGTCTGACCCGGTCACATGCTCGTTGCCAGGGGTTACATGCTCGTTGCCAGGGGTTACATATGCTTTTTGCCATAGGGGTTATATGCTCAGAGCCAGGGGGCTCATTCTGGGTAGCGCTGGGTAATGGTCTAGTAATACCCCTGGCATCTGTCTCCTATAAGGGCCGTCTTCCATGCTGTCTGCATGGAATCTGCAGCTTCCAGTAGTAGGTAGAGCCTAAGCATCTATTGTGCCGGTGCCCTCCCAGGACTCAGCCATTCCGACTGCAGGCTTATGGCTGATCAGGCCCTGGGTCTCATGTTTCTTCACCCACTTGTATGGCAGGCAGAGCACCCAGTGACTTATTATGGAGCACAGCCCAAGCACAGGACTGATTTGTGGCAGACAGGCACAGCACCCACTTGTATGGCAGACAGAGCACCCAGTGATTTATTATGGCAACACAGCCTCAGCACTGGACCGATTTGTGGCAGACAGACGCAGCACCCACTTGTATGGCAGACACTGTCGATCTTCAGACCGGATCCCAGTGAAATATATGTGGTATTGAAATACCAAAAATTCTCTCTACTCGCACCTTAACCACCAAACAATTGCAAAAAATAACAAGTATCAATAGTGCCTTTTAGTTAGTATCATAATTTCTATATTGAATCTCTGTGTGGAGTTTGTATGAACTCTTCATCAGCACATTATCAATCACAAGGAATAAGATTTTTTTAAACATATAGGCAACATTGAGCCAGGTACATGTTGGAAGTTAGTATGAGAGATGTATTGGAAAAATATTAATACTTCACAATTAGCTGCTGCAGCTGATATTCCCGTGTGCATGATGGATAAATTGCCCTGCACATACGGCTCATGGGGGTCATTCTGACCCGATCGCTGCTGCTGACCAGCCGCTGCGGGCCGTGTAGTAATGAGTAGCTCCCGGCCAGCACGCTAAAGCTGCGCTGGCCGGGAGCTACTCCTGAAGTACAAAAGCATCGCCGCTGTGCAATACTTTTGCACTTCTGCAGGGGGGGGGGGCGTAACTGACCTGCAGGGCGGACTGGCCCTGTGCTGGGCATCCCCCACATGTCTCTGTTCCTGATCGCAGCCCTGCAAAATTTTGCAGGGCTACGATCAACTCGGAATGACCCCCCCATAGCTGCAATTTTGTTAGCAGATGGGCAAAACCATGGGGGTCATGCAGGCCTGATTGCACGCTAGGTTGTTTTGCTGAGCTGCGATCAGGACATAACTGCGCATGTGTGTGCCCCGCAATACGCAGGCGCGTCGCACAAGTACAAAGTGGATAGTTGCTGAGCAATGGATTTAATGAAGAATCCATTCGCACAGACAATCGCAAGGAGATTGACTGGAAGAAAACATTTGTGGATGTCAACTGACCGTTTTCTGGGAGTGTTTGGAAAAACACAGGTGTGTCTATGCGTTTGCAGGGTGGGTGTCTGATGTAAATTCGGGGCAAACACTTTAGCCTGTTCGTGTCCGGAATTGACGTCAGACACCTGCCCTGCAAACGCTTGGACACGCCTGCGTTTTTCCAAACACTCCCAGAAAGCGTTCAGTTGCCACCCACAAATGCCCTCTTCCTGTCAATCTCCTTGCGATCTGCTGTGCGAATCGATTCTTCGCTAAATCCATTGCTCAGCAATGATCCGCTTTGTACCCGTACGACGCACATGCGCATTGAGGTGCATACGCATGTGCAGTTTCGACCTGATCGCAATGCTGCAAAACAACCTAGCGTGCAATCATTTCGGAATGACCCCCATGGTTTTGCCCATTTGCAAATAAAATGCTGCTAGAATCAGGTCTGAACTACTCCCTCTAGAATCTCTTTATCAGACTTTCTGCTTGCTCAGTTTCTGAAAATGCCACCTGCTGTCTGAAAAGTGGTACTGCACTATATTTCAGAGGAGATACACATGGCTTGCCGTGTATATCTTAAGAGGAAAGCTTATCTCGTGCCATGAACGGCAGGCCATGATACTTTTTTCAGAAAGGTAATAGTGGACACATCTGTAGGTACACCTTAGGAAGTAGGACCATGCGAGTTGGAGAGGTATCACCAGGATACTGTGCACAGATCGTACAAACTGATACGTGTACTAAACAGATGGGAGAATTAGGGTTAGGAGATTTCACATGGAAAATTTGTAACATGATAATGTCATACTCTGTCCCATATGTTCTCCCCGATGATGCATATTTCATATGCGGGAGGAAGGCGTATAAGTGGCTTGCCCCAAACTCAGAGGGATTGTGCTATATTGGAAAAGTACTGCCTGAAGTAATGACTGTAACCCATAACAAAATGAAAGATATTCACCGCAGTGCCCAAGCTCCCTATACTCACACTCATTACGAGCACATCGTTAAACGGCACCTGATAGAGAGAACAGAGCATCCGGCCTCTGACCTGATCCATGAATCCACCGGGATTCAATTCCTAATCGCGTTAGATATCTCTCGTACCGCCAGAGGAGTGATAAATTATAAATATATATCTGCGCTTGCAAATTTATTAGACAATATCACCGAAATGTATGACGACACATTCAGGTACACTGGGAAAGAGTTACAAGCCTACAAAACAGAACTGGTTCAGCATAGGATGATTCTCAATTACCTCACAGCTGTGACAGGCGGGTATTGTGTTACCCTGGCAACTCAATATGGAATCAAGTGCTGCACGTACATTACAAACAGCACGGAGGACCCAGCCGAGGTCATAGACCAAAAGATGGATGACATTTTACAATTAAAATGGGAGTTTCGAAGGAAACACAATCTCACATTCGCTGCTGTGGGTAATGAGCTGACCAGTTGGGTGTCATGGTTGAACCCACGAAATTGGTTCTCGGGCTTAGGAGAATGGGCCCAAGGTATTATTATGGATGTAGGGAAATTTCTTTTGTGTATTCTGGGAGTCGTCATATTGGTTGGCCTGATATTTAGATGCGTTCGGGTTTTAGCGAAGCGTAAAAGTAATACCAGGGTGATGAGTCTAAGGAGCGAGGACACTGTACTAACAACGACTAATTTGATGTATGACCCAACGATAGAGACAATGTTGTGATGAAAATGTGATTCCACGGTCCGTTTCTTTCACCCGTTTCTCCTTTGTTTTCCTCCAAGGTACAAAGACATCCGCTTGGAAGAAGAATTTGACAACCTCTTTTATACAGACCATTGATGGACAATGCCATAGACCCCCAATATCCCTAGTGACTTTAACTTTCACGATAGCCCAATACTTTAAAGATTGTAAGTCTATGGACATTGAGAAAGCTTTTTGCTCACCGTTTATCGCAAAAGCATCAGGAGACTACAGTCAACATGTACATCAAGACAAGACACAAGACAAGACCTCAATCGGCAAATGTATATTAAACTTACATAGTTTATGACTGCATTTACCATAATTGCTTCTTATCTTCATTTCTACAACCTTCAGGTAATGACACACATAGTCGATAGGGAATATAGGCACAGATATCAGAACTCACATATCCCCCCAATCATGTATCATCAACTAAAATGTGCTCCCCCATTTTGTTACAACAAAAAGCCGAAAAGAGCTCGGTAAAGTTTGACAGCCCATCCACAGACCCGTAATACGGGATAAGAAGGAATTCAAATGTATACTTCGCAATACCTCGAAGCTTGATCTAAAACACGTACAGCACGATGATACATGACCCCTCAAAACATGGATTCATACACACATGCTTCTACTATCTCACTAGGTCATACTTTTTTCCCACCTGATCCTCTTCTCCCTTACCTAATCATAGAAATGTATTTACATATGACATATATTTTTCTTTTTTGAACTGTTTTAGGAAGTGGCAGTTATTGATGACTGCCAAAGGGTGGACTGTCAAAGTCGGAAAAATATCATGCTACACGTTGCCATATATCCACCCCATGCGCGTGCCTGCTGCACGTGCACATTCTCTCCCGTGCGTGCGGATACTCGCAGCCGCGTGATGGCGCCTCGGCCATGCGCTCGAGCGCGTGGTATGTGCATTTACGGTAGAGTTTGTGTGCGTCTAGCGGGCGACTCAATTGTTAAATAATAAAACCAAATAGTATGTTTTATAGATAATGTTCCCCTTAATAATGACTGTAAGTTTGTTTAATGTAGATGGTCGCTGGACAGAGGAATTCCTCTTTGTATGGTATGAAGGGTCAGACAGGGTTTGAACAGCTGTGTCTGGTACCTAACTAAAGAACATTTTATTAGAAACAATCAGGTGCTGGTTAGGTAAAGATTAATCACTCCTGCGTATAGATATGGCCATTAGTATTTTCTGGACATTTACTATATTTGCGATTCATTACCCATGCGGCGGGAATCTTCAGATTCCCTCCCACCTGAGCAGTTTGATATAGTCGCAGCCCACCTGTTCAAACTAACCTATGACCTTTTGTTATGATGCGAGGAGACATTCCTGTGTCCAATGAACAATGAGATTATAGGTCCCTTTGTAGTATACTGTACTCAGTGTATATAAGATCAGCCAGCCTGGGCAGCTCTCTCACTCTCCACAAACGGTTTTCATCTTGACTAACTTGGAACTGGTACCAGAAAGCTGCGCAGCGATCATTCCCAGTGTGTGTAAGTAATTCTCTGCAAACCAACTTGTTCTCTGTTTGTATTGGCCATTCCCTCTCTCTCTGTTATAGTATAAGTTTGTGACGTTATTGTATATTTCTGTCTAGATATTCTGTTAGAATTATATGTTAGTTTGTAGTGTATGACTTGTAAACTGTTTCCCCTTTTCAATATAACTAAAAGCTTGTTAGTAAAGGTGTTGGAACCTTAGCAAGGTATCGTGTGTTCATTACATTGCAGAGGGTAATAGGAGCGTCTCGATCGCTCAAATCAGCTTTAGTATTAACAAGGTTAAGCAGCGTTATATCGCTACAGTATTTCAGTACAAGGTTTTACAGCATAAGAGTATCCTTTCGGTGTGTTACATTCAAGGTTTACTGATTGTCATCCTGTGAGCGTCTGCGCCGCTCGTGTTCTCCTCGTGGACTCGAGCGTCCGCTACGCTGGTAGCGTAGCATTACGGTAGTCGCCCGCCTATAGCGTGCTCGACACCACGCATTAAGCTGTGAACGAGCGTGTCGCATGTGCGTCTCGATCACGGCTGTAGCTGGCACTGCTGGGGGGCATATCATATCTATCTGGCACTGCACGTTATGTGTATCTGGCACTATACTGCAGACATTATGTGTATCTGACACTATACTGGAGACATTGTGTGTAAGGAACACTACTGTGGCTGTTATGTGTAAGGCTGCTAATTGTGTGCGTAGAGGGGTGTGAAAATATATTTATATCTGACAATATGAAGTTATGAGGCCATGCCCACTTTTCCAGGAGGCCACGCCCACTTTTCATGGAGCTCGCGCGCTGAAGGCGTGCGCATAGGGTTTGTGGGGGGGCGCTTTTACATTTTCTCGCTCAGGGTGCTAGTAAGCCTGGAGCCGGCCCTGATGTGGAGTAGGTACTATTCAAAGATCTTCCTAAACCTAATCCGGGAAAAACAGCAGAACTGTTTTTTTGGGGGGGGTAATTGGCAACTTTAGACTTGTTGACTGGAAGATAATCGGACACACGCCAGGTGGGTGGAATTTCACAATTTATTGTTACACAGTATTGCATACATTAAGATAAAGGTTAGACTGATACATTTTGGAACAGTTCACATCCAGACCACAAGATAGGGGGAAGTAGTTTGGTTGAATGTGTGAATATTGATGCAATGCTGTACTTCACCAGCAATTAAGTGCGGTCATTTGTGAATTACTTTATTAGCTTTTTTGTGTGCTCTATTCACATACTCTGAACCATCCTGAAGATTCATCTTGAACATTTCAATATTGTAAATACCAAACAGTGAAGCGCTGTAATCGGAATATATTTTTATAGTTCTTATTTAGTCAGAGTGTGACACTGCCGTGCCCCAGTCTGTAACTGCATCTTTGTTTGCACATTGTGGAATATTTTTATCTTTATTGAAACAGAGATCTGGAAAGAGCAAAAGGAGATAAAGTATGAATGCAGGGAAAATGTTCACTGAAGATAAGTACCTGAAATGCACAAAGGTATTTTTTTTTTTTTTTTTAGTAAATCATTAAACATCTCTATTGTGTCTCATGTATTTGCTGTCAGTGGTGGAAAGATAAGGGTTACTGATGCACATCACAGGTTACTTTGTATGGAAGCTGTAGTGTCTTCCACAGATGCAGTATATCACATGCAATATGCAATATATCAGCGAGACATATAGGGGGTAATTCTGAGTTGATCGCAGCAGGATTTTTGTTAGCAGTTGGGCAAAACTATGTGCACTGCAGAGGAGGCAGATATAACATGTGCAGAGAGAGTTAGATTTGGGTGGGTTATTTTGTTTCTGTGCAGGGTAAATACGGGCTGCTTTATTTTACACTGCAATTTAGATTGCAGATTGAACACACCACACCCAAATCTAACTCTCTCTGCACATGTTATATCTGCCACCCCTGCAGTGCACATGGTTTTGCCCAACTGCTAACAAAGATCCTGCTGCGATCAACTCAGAATTACCCCCATAGTTCACATCTTAAACGACTGCACGTTATGTTTGGTGCAGTCAGGGCAGCAGTCAGAGATTGTGGGTCCCTGGACCGACAAAATAGGCAGCCCCGATACCCCCAAAACAGAAGGGCTCCTGGTTGGTCCATCTCCTAGTCAGAAGCATAGCATGGAGCTGCAGCACCTCGAGTAGGCACATGTCTGTATAGAAACATAGAAACATAGAATTTGACGGCAGATAAGAACCACTTGGCCCATCTAGTCTGCCCCTTTTTTATTTTATCCTTTAGGCAATCTCAACCCTTTTTTAACCTTAATTCTTTGTAAGGATATACATATGCCTGTCCCAAGCATGTTTAAATTGCCCTACAGGCTTAGCCTCTACCACCTCTGATGGGAGGCTATTCCACTTATCCACTACCCTTTCTGTGAAGTAATTTTTCCTTAAATTTCCCCTGAACCTCCCCCCCTCCAGTCTCAATGTATGCCCTCGAGTTCTAATACTTCTTTTCCTTTGAAGAATGTTTCCCTCCTGAACTTTGTTAAGACCCTTGATATATTTGAAAGTTTCTATCATGTCCCCCCTTTCCCTTATCTCCTCCAAACTATACATGTTAAGATCTTTTAGCCTTTCCGGGTAAGTTTTGTGATGTAGGCCATGCACCATTTTAGTTGCCCTTCTTTGTACACTCTCTAATGTATTTATATCCTTCTGGAGATAGGGTCTCCAGAACTGGACACAGTATTCCAGATGGGGCCGTACCAATGACCTATACAGTGGCATTATTACTTCTTTTTTCCTGCTACTGATTCCTCTCCCTATGCAACCAAGCATCTGACTTGCCTTTCTCATTGCTTTGTTGCATTGCTTTCCTGCCTTCAAGTCACTTGAAATAGTGACTCCTAAATCTCTTTCCTACTCAGTAGTTTCCATTATAGTACCCTTGATACTATACTTAGCCTTTGGGTTTTTGAGACCCAAGTGCATGATTTTGCATTTTTTTTTAGCATTAAACTGTAGTTGCCACGTTCTTGACCATTTCTCAAGCCTACCTAGGTCATTAATCATTTGTTTGACCCCTCCCGGTGTGTCTACCCTGTTGTATATCTTTGTATCATCTGCAAAAAGGCATATCTTCCCTTCAATACCATCTGCAATGTCACCAACAAAGATATTAAAGAGAACTGGACCAAGTACAGATCCCTGGGGTACTCCACTGGTAACATTTCCCTCCATAGATTGCACTCCATTAACTACGACTGTCTGTTTCCTATCCTGCAACCAGGTTCTTATCCATTTAACTGATTTATAATCCACCCCCAGGCTTTCAAGTTTATTTAGCAGTCTGCGATGTGGGACAGTGTCAAATGCCTTACTAAAGTCTAGATATGCTACATCTACAGCTCCCCCTTGATCTATTATTTTCATCACAGAGTCAAAAAAGTCAATAAGATTTGTTTGGCATGATCTCCCACCAGTAAATCCATTCTGTTTTGGATCCTGTAAGTTGTTTGATTTAAGATATTCCACTACTCTTTCTTTTAATAGTTTTTCCATTACTTTCCCTACTACTGATGTAAGGCTTACTGGTCTGTAGTTACTTGCTTCTTCCTTGCTTCCAATTTTGTGCAGTGGAACTACATTTGCTCTTTTCCAGTCCTCTGGAATAGCACCTGTATTTAGTGACTGGTTAAATAATTCTGTTAAAGGTGTAACCAGAACATCTTTTAGCTCTTTGAGTATCCTTGGGTGTATCCCAACTGGTCCCATTGATTTATCCACTTTTAGTTTTGAAAGTTCTGTTAGGACCTTCTCCTCTGTAAATGTATTTTCATCTACCTTATTTTTATGAATGTCCTTGCAACTTAACTGTGGCCCCATCCCTTCTTCTGTAGTAAATACTGAGCAAAAATAATTATTTAGGTGATCTGCTATTGCCTTGTCTCCCTCCACCAAATGCCCACTCTCTGTCTTAAGTCTTATTATTCCTCCATTTGATTTTCTCCTTTCACTTATATACTTAAAAAAAGTTTTGCCCCCTTTATCTATTGACTGGGCAATTTTCTCCTCAGCTTCTGCCTTTGCACGTCTGATCACTTTCTTAGCATCCTTCCATCTGTCCAGATACACCTCTTTGTCGTTATTATTTTGAGTCTGTTTGTATTTCCTAAAAGCCATCTTTTTTGCTTTCACACTAGTTGATACTTCTTTTGTGAACCACACTGGCTTCCTTTTCCTTGTGCTTTTCCTAACCATTTTGATACAAAGGTCTGTTGCACTTAGTATTGCACTTTTCAGTTTTGTATCTGGGGCTGGGGTAAAGGGAGCAGGATACTTACAGAATGTCCCTTGGGCTGGGGGGCGGGGGGGGGGGGCAGGTGGAACATGTCACTAGGGAAGGGATTGGTAGTGTCCCTGTGCCCAGGGGAATAGGATGGGCTGTGCATGTACTTGGGGCTGGGAGGGGAGGATTTTTGTAAGGTGGATACTGTATGTCTCTGGGCTGGGGGTGTACTGTATGTCTAGTGGGGGTGTAAGGTGGATAGTGCATTTCCCCGGGGCGGGAGGGGATGGGGGTGGGCAGTGGTTGCATCCAGAAAAGAAATGACATGCCTGTTTATAGTGATGGTCTGGGGTGCCAGCAAGGGACAAGTCAGACACCAATGCTACACCGCTGCTCCTCTCCCGGCCTACAGAATCTAGATTTGCCCGCTAGATGAAGCAAATTACAGCTTCTGGTATGCTATTCAAATCCCAGAAGCACTGTACTCAAACAGGGAGACTTGTTGATCAGCCTGGCATCCTGTGCCCCCCTCTCTGTCCGGGCTCGGGACTCCAGTCCTGGTAGTCTCCCAATGATGGTGGTCCTGGCCACAGGAATCATTGCAAATAACATCAAAAGTGGGCATATTTAAAGGTTCTTCTGGCCAGACATATTGTGTGGCAAAATGATAAAAGTGTATACTTATCAAAATTGTTACATTGTCACAATGCATTTTCATTCGCTTTTAAAATAATAAAGTCTCAATCCTGTCTTAGTTATCTTTGTTCTAGAATGGTGTGGAAACAAGACATTACTAGGTATTACTGTACGTATTCTTGAGGTCTGAAAAGCTGACCTAGATGAGTCACAAAAACAAACATAGCTGTTGTGATGTGTCCATAGGCAGAAGGGAAAAATCAGATCAGTATTATAATTTAATATTATTCATATGAACTACAGGTATTTCTTTACCAAATTATTCATACACTAGATAATTGAATATTACCTTCAATTACTGTAACAGGACCAAATGGAAAATATGACATTTGAAGCCCCTACACATGTTGGATTATAAAAGTTGACTTACTAAAATAGAAGCATAAACTCATTAATATCCACCTACTGTCTGTACCATCTCTCATGGTGTTTAGCTGGTTTAATTATATTATTGTATACTCCACACACATGTGCATGCTGAATCAAACAGATCATTCTGCTTGCAGCATCAACAAGATGGCATTAAATTATAGTTTTCATTTGCGAACCACAAAAGGTACAGCCCCACAATGCTTCTGTTGTGCCCAAGTGCTCGTACTCCTAGCATATTTTAAGGTGAACATCCACATTTTTGCAATCTTGTTAAAAAGAAAAAACTAAGAAATCATATGTACATAAGTATTCACAGCCTTTGCCATGAAGCTCAAAATTGAGCTCAGGTGCATCCTGTTTCCACTGATCATCCTAGAGATGTTCCTACAGCTTAATTGGAGTCCACCTGTGGTAAATTCAGTTGATTGGACATGATTTGTAAAGGCACACACCTTTCTAGATAAGGTCCCACACTTGACAGTGCATGTCTGAGCACAAACCAAGCATGAAGTCAATGGAATTCTCTGTAGACCTCCAAGACAGGATTGTCTTGAGTCACAAATCTGGGAAGGGTACAGAAAAATATCTGCTGCTTTTAAAATCCCAATGAGCACATTGGTCTCCATCATCTGTAAATTGAAGACGTTCGGAACCACCAGGACTCTTTCTAGAGCTGGCCGGCCGTCTAAACTGAGTGATCAGCGGAGAATGGCCCTAGTGAGGGTGGTGACCAAGAACCCAATGGTCACTCTGTTAGAGCTACAGCTCTCACAGGAGAACCTTCCAGAAACACAAACATCTCTGCAGCAATCCACCAATCAGGCCTGTATGGTAGAGTGGCCAGACGGAACGGAAGCCACTCCATAGTAAAAAGCACATGGCAGCCCACCTGGAGTTTGCCAAAATGCACCTGAAGGACTCTCAGACCATGAGAAACAAAATTATCTGGTATGATGAGACAAAGATTGAACTCTTTGGCGTGAATGCCAGGCATCATGTTTGGAGATAACCAGGCATCACTCATCACCAGGCCAATACCATCCCTACAGTGAAGCATGGTGGTGGCAGGATCATGCTGTGGATATGTTTTTCAGCGGCAGGAACTGGGAGACTAGTCAGGATAGAGAAAAAGATGAATGCAGCATTGTACAGAGACATCCTGGATGAAAACCTGCTCCAGAGCGCTCTTGACCTCAGACTGGGGCAACAGTTCATCTTTCGGCAGGACAATGACCCTAAGCGCACAGCCAAGATATCAAAGGAGTGAATGTCCTTGAGTGATCCAGCCAGAGCCCACATTTGAATCTGATTGAACATCTCTGGAGAGATCTGAAAATGGCTGTGCACCGATGCTTCCCATCCAACCTGTTGGAGCTTGAGAGGTGCTGCAAAGAGCAATAGGCAAAACTGCCCAAAGATAGGTGTACCAAGCTTGTGGCATCAACAAAGTATTGAGCAAAGGCTGTGAATACTTATGTACATGTGATTTCTCCGTTTTTTATTTTTAATAAATTTGCAAAAATCTCAAAAACAGTTTTTTCACGTTGTCCTTATGGGGTATTGTGTGTAGAATTTTGAGGGGGGAAATGAATTTAGTCCATTTTGGAATAAGGCTGTAACATAACAAAATGTGGAAAAACTGAAGCGCTGTGAATACTTTCCAGATGCACTGTATTTGTCACTATATAAGCAATTCTTGTACACCATGAATGTGCTACATATACTTAGATATTTCTAGTAAAGCATTTCACAAGAAAGCAAAAAAAATAAAAAATAATAAGCTGCACGACGTAAGTAAGATAATGTAACTAAGCATTAAAATGTGGTCAAACCACCGAAAAATGTCGTTTACAGAGATCTGCTGCAATCCTCCTATGTATCATGCTCCAGAACTTTTAAAAGCTTGTGCCCGATAGGCAACACCATCTATAGATGGCATTGAATATAGAAGCCTACGTTTTCCTTTCTGCAATGAGCCCCCACAGAGAGATATAAAGGTGAAGGATTAGCAGGCTTCATCAGTCTTGCATAAATAAAGCCATGGGACACCCTTCTTCTGTGTCTCATTACCTGTTGAGAATTAATACTTAGGATCCCCTTCATCTCAATATATAGCAAAATTGGCTAAGCAACTCAGCAGCAGCGGCACTCTTGGATATACTGTAGAGCTCATTCTGGGGAAGAATGTCAATATAATATATTTGATATAAATTCTTCCATGGAATATCCTCTTTGCACAGGTTCTGTATGGTATATCCTGCTTCTGCACCTAATGTATGGTCCACAACCATTCACTGTAAATATTGCAATGTAACCAGCTATTTGTCTCAAAGAAAATCTAATGTTATTCTTACATACTGTACTTATACCCCTTTTATACTGCCAGCAAACTGTGCTGTGTAAACAGGAGCCAGATCGTATCGACCCGGCTCCCGTTCAGTGAATGGACAGACGGCGCTTGGAGATCATGTGATCTCCAAGCACTGTCCCTACCGCGTCACTGGCAATGTCACCAACCTGGCAATATGCATCTGTAGCATCTGTCTCCACCTTTGATAAAGCTGCCAAATTGACAACGAAACGCGTTAGGCTGCCAGTCTATGACCAGGATATCGTCAGGCCTACCATTGGGACCGTCTGCAGCGGTCCACAGAACAGCCATCTGTCCAAAATCCATCTTTGTGGACATCAGTGTTTGGGATCACATACAGAGCTTTGACCAATCCAGCATCCATCACTGTGGACGTTTAATAAAAGGGAGAACCACCATTGAACTGGCATAGGACAGAATCACAACTTACCTCGCTAGGTGGAATACCCAGCATTGTACCACTTGGAGTCTGGTAATTATCAACTGGTTATCCTTATCACTGTTTGGAAAATATTGGAACGTTTATGTACAAGCGACCATTTCATTTGGCTGATATTGATATCCACAGAAAAGTTTGTGATCAAGAGACTGGCATTGAGGCAATTTTTTTTCATGATTTTATATTTGTGTATGTAATGTTTATACATTTTTATTAAATTTATGTACTCATAGTTCAGCATCTGGTTAGCGCTGTTTTTTCCATCATTTTCTGTTTTGTTATATAGGGTGACTGACTATCACCCTTTTTAAACAACTGCTTAGAAAACCAGCCCTGTCAAAGTGCCTGATAATATATTAATTTATTCATATATTTTTTACCTTATTTCCCGGCTGCGACTCACCTCATTTGGTGAAAAAGGGGTATTATTCAGGTTTATACATTAGTATTTGGCAGAGCTAAGTTATCCACATTATCAGCTTTAAGCCTGGGCAGAAGCATTGTTGGCCAAACTTTTTCCCATCTCTGCGAGGGATGTTAAAAAGCACCAGTGGATGTGGATCAAACATGTTTGTGTACTCAGTATACACTTTCTTCATCTTTACTGAGCATTACAACATTAGTGTGCTGCTGATATTACAGTACTTTCATTTTCATCTTCCTCAACATCTGTGACACTTTTTCATTTCATTGCTGGGCCTGACAGTCTGGTGAAATCATTGTTTGTTACACATTAAACATGAAGCTTCTGCTAAGCAATTCTGAAATGTGGTTTGTATCACGGTCACCTATCCACTTTCCACTGTTTCTCTTGTGTTACTTGTGCTCTTGCTGAAAATGCATCTATCTTATTCATATCACAATTACAATAGTACTAACAGTAGTTTGCTGCTGATGTTACTTTCACTTTCATCTTCCTCAACATCCATGACACTTTTTCATTACATTGCTGGGCCTGACAGTCTGGGGAAATCATTGTTTGTTACACATTAAACATGAAGCTTCTGCTAAGCAATTCTGAAATGTGGTTTGTATCACCCATGCACTTTCCACCGTTTCTTTTGTGTGCGCATAGTACAGTGTGTTACTAGTGTTCATGTTGAAAATCCATCTTATTCATATCACTATGTGAATAGGATGCACAAACAGACTGCTGATTAAAATTATATACTGCATGCCTTTATTCTCTGTGCATCTGTGGCTGTATCTTTTCCAGGAAAACACTGTAGCATAACATGTCGTATGCAGATACAGCCACGGTCACACACAGATATAGGCATACTGCATATAATTTTAATCAACGTAAGTTGATTGTGTGTCCTATTTGCATCGTTTTGCGAATAAGATGCATTTTAATGGAAAAAGTGACAAGTAAAGTCGCTCTGTGCCACGGCATGGTGTGACTAGAAGGGCTGTTTAACTTGCAGGGAGGCAAGATGTAAGTGAACACATCTGTATATATATATAAAATAGAATGATAGACCATATTCCCCCACTACGTAGAGGGGGTGATCGGGGTAAATTGTTACCGAGGAGGGAATCATTCTGGATGAATAAACGTGATGGTGCCATTATCCAGCTTTCATTAAATCTATTTTTATGCTTGTTTGTTATAACGTATGCTGTTTTGGTTCCTCTATATAAGATCCTACTGATGGGATAATTATTGATCTACTTTTCTCTCCGACATAATTTTGTGATATATTAGGCTTGACTACTGTTTTATATGTACTTTGTGAATATGTATGCTATGACATAATCTGGCGTTTTGGAATAATATAAACCAACTCATCTGTTGTTATCTTTATAGCTTTATTCACTTGCGGGTTACAATGGTGATGGGAATGCTGTAGCCTCTATTGCACGGAGGTGTAATGACATCAGCGACATACGTCACGACCCGGAATCTGGGCTCAGCACCGGGGAAGAGGCGTACATGTGGATGGTGGCGGGTATTTAGGTAAGAGCAATGTTTTATGTATTATATGTAGAGATGAGCGGGTTTGGTTCTAAGAGAACCGAACCGTACCGAACTTCACGCTCTGAGCCCGGTTCCGAGTCAGGTTTGGGTTTTCCCGCCTGACTCTGAAACCCGAACGAGACAAAGCGTCATCATCCCTCTGTCGGATTCTCACGGGGTTTGGATTCCATATAAGGAGCTGCGTGTCCCTGCCATTGTCACTACGGCATTGGAGAGTGTACAGAGTGGACATGTATCCGTTCTCTCAGTGTCCTCCGTGTCCGTGGCTTGTGCTGAATCTGTCCAGTCACAGTGCTTGTGTGTTCTGCTGCCATATGTCCAGTGCTGTCCAGTGGTGCTGTGGTTGTGCTGCATCAGTTCAGTGGTGGTGAGTTGTGCTGCATCAGTCACAATGGTGGTGTCCTTTGCTGCCATATATCCAGTTTTGCTGTATAATAATAAGTCCCTTACAGTGTTGCTGTGTTGTCCTGCATCAGACCAGTGCTAGTGTCCTGTGCATCAGTCAGTCCAGTAACCATTCACAGCGGTGGTGTCCTCTGCTGCCATATGTCCAGTGCTGCTGTATAATAAGTAGTGATGTGCACCGGAAATTTTTCGCGTTTTGGTTTTGGGTTCGGTTCCGCGGCCGTGTTTTGGATTCGGACGCGTTTTGGCAAAACCTCACCGAAATTTTTTTGTCGGATTCGGGTGTGTTTTGGATTCGGGTGTTTTTTTCAAAAAACCCTAAAAAACAGCTTAAATCATAGAATTTGGGGGTCATTTTGATCCCATAGTATTATAGTAGCACCAAGGTGGCTGTGTGACTAAGCTAACCATAATTTCCACTCATTTCCAGTCTATTCTGAACACCTCACACCTCACAATATTATTTTTAGTCCTAAAATTTGCACCGAGGTCGCTGGATGGCTAAGCTAAGCGACACAAGTGGCCGACACAAACACCTGGCCCATCTAGGAGTGGCACTGCAGTGTCAGGCAGAATGGCCCTTCAAAAAAATTGTCCCCAAACAGCACATGATGCAAAGAAAAAAAGAGGCGCACCAAGGTGGCTGTGTGACTAAGCTAAGCGACCCAAGTGGCCGACACAAACACCTGGCCCATCTAGGAGTGGCACTGCAGTGTCAATCAAGACAGGGTGGCCCTTCCAAAAAATTGTCCCCAAACAGCACATGATGCAAAGAAAAAAAGAGGCGCACCAAGGTGGCTGTGTGACTAAGCTAAGCGACACAAGTGGCCGACACAAACACCTGGCCCATCTAGGAGTGGCACTGCAGTGTCAATCAAGACAGGATGGCCCTTCCAAAAAATTGTCCCCAAACAGCACATGATGCAAAGAAAAAAAGAGGCGCACCAAGGTGGCTGTGTGACTAAGCTAAGCGACACAAGTGGCCGACACAAACACCTGGCCCATCTAGGAGTGGCACTGCAGTGTCAATCAAGACAGGATGGCCCTTCCAAAAAATTGTCCCCAAACAGCACATGATGCAAAGAAAAAAAGAGGCGCACCAAGGTGGCTGTGTGACTAAGCTAAGCGACACAAGTGGCCGACACAAACACCTGGCCCATCTAGGAGTGGCACTGCAGTGTCAATCAAGACAGGATGGCCCTTCCAAAAAATTGTCCCCAAACAGCACATGATGCAAAGAAAAAAAAGAGGCGCACCAAGGTCGCTGTGTGACTAAGCTAAGCGACACAAGTGGCCGACACAAACACCTGGCCCATCTAGGAGTGGCACTGCAGTGTCAATCAAGACAGGATGGCCCTTCCAAAAAATTGTCCCCAAACAGCACATGATGCAAAGAAAAAAAGAGGCGCACCAAGGTGGCTGTGTGACTAAGCTAAGCGACACAAGTGGCCGACACAAACACCTGGCCCATCTAGGAGTGGCACTGCAGTGTCAGACAGGATGGCCCTTCAAAAAAATACTCCCCAAACAGCACATGATGCAAAGAAAAAAAGAGGCACACCAAGGTGGCTGTGTGACTAAGCTAATACCCCTTTCACATGGCACAAATAACCCGGTATCGACACGGCATATTGCCGTGTCGAAATGGGTCAGTGTGCGATGTGTAAGGTCCGTTGCCGATTTAGCGGGTCGCCTGACCCGGTAATTCAACCCGGTAAAAAAGAAGGGTTTTACCCGGGTTGATTACCGGGTCAGGTGCGGTGTGAATGGGAGCCGTGTCGATGCGACACGGTTCCCATTCACAGCATAGGCAGAGGCGGCGCAGGAGATGAGCTCATCTCCCGGCGCCGCCTCCACCCCCGCCCCTGCTGCTGCTGCGCCCTCCGTTGCTATGGCAAACGACCCGGTATATTGCCGGGTCGGAAAGCCAGCCACAGAGCGCAAATGCCGGATCCCACCCGGTAAGGACACGTTTCTCTTACCGGGTAGGATCCGGCATTTGCGATCAAAATGCAGCATAAGCGACACAAGTGGCCGACACAAACACCTGGCCCATCTAGGAGTGGCACTGCAGTGTCAATCAAGACAGGATGGCCCTTCCAAAAAATTGTCCCCAAACAGCACATGATGCAAAGATAAAAAGAGGCGCACCAAGGTGGCTGTGTGACTAAGCTAAGCGACACAAGTGGCCGACACAAACACCTGGCCCATCTAGGAGTGGCACTGCAGTGTCAGGCAGGATGGCCCTTCAAAAAAATTGTCCCCAAACAGCACATGATGCAAAGAAAAATGAAAGAAAAAAGAGTTGCAAGATGGAATTGTCCTTGGGCCCTCCCACCCACCCTTATGTTGTATGAACAGGACATGCACACTTTAACGAACCCATCATTTCAGTGACAGGGTCTGCCACACGACTGTGACTGAAATGACTGGTTGGTTTGGGCCCCCACCAAAAAAGAGGCAATCAATCTCTCCTTGCACAAACTGGCTCTACAGAGGCAAGATGTCCACCTCATCATCATCCTCCGATTCCTCACCCCTTTCACTGTGTACATCCCCCTCCTCATAGATTATTAATTCGTCCCCACTGGAATCCACCATCTCAGGTCCCCGTGTACTTTCTGGAGGCAATTGCTGCTGGTGAATGTCTCCACGGAGGAATTGATTATAATTCATTTTAATGAACATCATCTTCTCCACATTTTCTGGAAGTAACCTCGTACGCCGATTGCTGACAAGGTGAGCGGCTGAACTAAACACTCTTTCGGAGTACACACTGGAGGGAGGGCAACTTAGGTAAAATAAAGCCAGTTTCTGCAAGGGCCTCCAAATTGCCTCTTTTTCCTGCCAGTATATGTACGGACTGTCTGACGTGCCTACTTGGATGCGGTCACTCATATAATCCTCCACCATTCTTTCAATGGTGAGAGAATCATATGCAGTGACAGTAGACGACATGTCAGTAATTGTTGGCAGGTCCTTCAGTCCGGACCAGATGTCAGCACTCGCTCCAGACTGCCCTGCATCACCGCCAGCGGGTGGGCTCGGAATTCTTAGCCTTTTCCTCGCACCCCCAGTTGCGGGAGAATGTGAAGGAGGAGATGGTGACGGGTCACGTTCCGCTTGACTTGACCATTTTCTCACCAGCAGGTCTTTGAACCTCTGCAGACTTGTGTCTGCCGGAAAGAGAGATACAACGTAGGTTTTAAATCTATGATCGAGCACGGTGGCCAAAATGTAGTGCTCTGATTTCAACAGATTGACCACCCATGAATCCTGGTTAAGCGAATTAAGGGCTCCATCCACAAGTCCCACATGCCTAGCGGAATCGCTCTGTTTTAGCTCCTCCTTCAATGTCTCCAGCTTCTTCTGCAAAAGCCTGATGAGGGGAATGACCTGACTCAGGCTGGCAGTCTCTGAACTGACTTCACGTGTGGCAAGTTCAAAGGGTTGCAGAACCTTGCACAACGTTGAAATCATTCTCCACTGCGCTTGAGTCAGGTGCATTCCACCTCCTTTGCCTATATCGTGGCCAGATGTATAGGCTTGAATGGCCTTTTGCTGCTCCTCCATCCTCTGAAGCATATAGAGGGTTGAATTCCACCTCGTTACCACCTCTTGCTTCAGATGATGGCAGGGCAGGTTCAGGAATGATTGGTGGTGCTCCAGTCTTCTGTACGCGGTGCCTGAATGCCGAAAGTGGCCCGCAATTCTTCGGGCCACCAACAGCATCTCTTGCACGCCCCTGTCATTTTTTAAATAATTCTGCACCACCAAATTCAAGGTATGTGCAAAACATGGGACGTGATGGAATTTACCCAGATGTAATGCACGCACAATATTGCTGGCGTTGTCCGATGTCACAAATCCCCAGGAGAGTCCAATTGGGGTAAGCCATTCTGCGATGATCTTCCTCAGTTGCCGTAAGAGGTTTTCAGCTGTGTGCCTATTCTGGAAAGCGGTGATACAAAGCGTAGCCTGCCTAGGAACGAGTTGGCGTTTGCAAGATGCTGCTACTGGTGCCGCCGCTGCTGTTCTTGCTGCGGGAGGCAATACATCTACCCAGTGGGCTGTCACAGTCATATAGTCCTGAGTCTGCCCTGCTCCACTTGTCCACATGTCCGTGGTTAAGTGGACATTGGGTACAACTGCATTTTTTAGGACACTGGTGAGTCTTTTTCTGAGGTCTGTGTACATTTTCGGTATCGCCTGCCTAGAGAAATGGAACCTAGATGGTATTTGGTACCGGGGACACAGTACCTCAATCAAGTCTCTAGTTGGCTCTGAATTAACGATGGATACCGGAACCACGTTTCTCACCGCCCAGGCTGCCAAGGCCTCAGTTATCCGCTTTGCAGCAGGATGACTGCTGTCATATTTCATCTTCCTCGCAAAGGACTGTTGGACAGTCAATTGCTTACTGGAAGTAGTACAAGTGGTCTTCCGACTTCCCCTCTGGGATGACGATCGACTCCCAGCAGCAACAACAGCAGCGCCAGCAGCAGTAGGCGTTACACTCAAGGATGCATCGGAGGAATCCCAGGCAGGAGAGGACTCGTCAGACTTGACAGTGACATGGCCTGCAGGACTATTGGCTTTCCTGGGTAAGGAGGAAATTAACACTGAGGGAGTTGGTGGTGTGGTTTGCAGGAGCTTGGTTACAAGAGGAAGGGATTTAGTGGTCAGTGGACTGCTTCCGCTGTCACCCAAAGTTTTTGAACTTGTCACTGACTTATGATGAATGCACTGCAGGTGACGTATAAGGGAGGATGTTCCGAGGTGGTTAACGTCCTTACCCCTACTTATTACAGCTTGACAAAGGCAACACACGGCTTGACACCTGCTGTCCGCATTTGTGTTGAAATAATTCCACGCCGAAGAGCTGATTTTTTTTGTATTTTGACCAGGCATGTCAAGGGCCATATTCCTCCCACAGACAACAGGTGTCTCCCCGGGTGCCTGACTTAAACAAACCACCTCACCATCAGAATCCTCCTTGTCAATTTCCTCCCCAGCGCCAGCAACACCCATATCCTCATCCTGGTGTACTTCAACAGTGACATCTTCAATTTGACTATCAGGAACTGGACTGCGGGTGCTCCTTCCAGCACTTGCAGGGGGCGTGCAAATGGTGGAAGGCGCAAGCTCTTCCCATCCAGTGTTGGGAAGGTCAGGCATCGCAACCGACACAATTGGACTCTCCTTGGGGATTTGTGATTTTGAAGAACCCACAGTTCTTTGCTGTGCTTTTGCCAGCTTAAGTCTTTTCTTTTTTCTAGCGAGAGGATGAGTGCTTCCATCCTCATTTGAAGCTGAACCACTAGCCATGAACATAGGCCAGGGCCTCAGCTGTTCCTTGCCACTCTGTGTCGTAAATGGCATATTGGCAAGTTTACGCTTCTCCTCAGACGCTTTTAATTTTGATTTTTGGGTCATTTTACTGAACTTTTGTGTTTTGGATTTTATATGCTCTCTACTATGACATTGGGCATCGGCCTTGGCAGACGATGTTGATGGCATTTCATCGTCTCGGCCATGACTAGTGGCAGCAGCTTCAGCACGAGGTGGAAGTGGATCTTGATCTTTCCCTTTAACCTCCACATTTTTGTTCTCCATTTTTTAATGTGTGGAATTATATGCCAGTATCAATAGCAATGGCCTACTACTATATTTACTGCGCAAAACTAAAATGCACCACAGGTATAGAATGTAGATGGATAGTATACTTAATGGATGACGAGTGACGACACAGAGGTAGGTACACAGCAGTGGCCTACCATACTGCTATATATAGTATACTGGTGGACACTGTCAGCAAACTGCAAAACTGTCTAAAATGCACCACAGGTATAGAATGTAGATGGATAGTATACTTAATGGATGACGAGTGACGACACAGAGGTAGGTACACAGCAGTGGCCTACCGTGCTGCTATATATAGTATACTGGTGGACACTGTCAGCAATCTGCAAAACTGTCTAAAATGCACCACAGGTATAGAATGTAGATGGATAGTATACTTAATGGATGACGAGTGACGACACAGAGGTAGGTACACAGCAGTGGCCTACCGTACTGCTATATATAGTATACTGGTGGACACTGTCAGCAAACTGCAAAACTGTCTAAAATGCACCACAGGTATAGAATGTAGATGGATAGTATACTTAATGGATGACGAGTGATGACACAGAGGTAGGTACAGCAGTGGCCTACCGTACTGCTATATATAGTATACTGGTGGACACTGTCAGCAAACTGCTAAACTAGTCTAAAATGCACCACAGGTATACAATGCAGATGGATAGTATACTTAATGGATGACGAGTGACGACACAGAGGTAGGTACAGCAGTGCACTCTGCACTGTACTACTCCTATATAATATTAATTATACTGGTGGTCCCCAGTCCCCACAATAAAGCAGCACACTGTGAGCACAGATATGGAGTCTTTTTCAGGCAGACAACGTATACTGGTGGTCACTGTCAGCAAAACTCTGCACTGTACTCCTGCTATAGCTGCTCCCCAGTCCCCACAATTAAGCAGTGTGAGCACTCAGCACAGATATATCATGCAGCACACTGAGCACAGATATGGTATGGAGCGTTTTTTTCAGGCAGAGAACGGATAAAAACTGGTGGTCACTTATCAGCAAAAGTCTGCACTGTACTCCTCCTAACAGCTGCTCCCCAATCCTCCCCACAAATAAGAAATAAAGTAAACCAATCAACTTCTACAATAAACGGAGAGGACGCCAGCCACGTCCTCTCCCTATCATCTCCAATGCACGAGTGAAAATGGCGGCGACGCACGGCTGCTTATATAGAATCCGAATCTCGCGAGAATCCGACAGCGGGATGATGACGTTCGGGCGCGCTCGGGTAAGCCGAGCAAGGCGGGAAGGTTCTAACCTGCCTCGGACCCGTGTGAAAAAGGTGAAGTTCGGGGGGGGTTCGGTTTCGGAGAAACCGAACCCGCTCATCACTAATAATAAGTCCCTTACAGTGTTGCTGTGTTGTCCTGCATCAGACCAGTGGTAGTGTCCTGGCCATCAGTCATTCCAGTGACCAGGCAGTCACAGTGGTATACGCTGCTGCTATATGTCCACTGCTTCAGTATTATAAAAGTAATAACAACCACAAGTCCCTTACAGTGTTGCTGTGTCATGCTGCATCAGACCAGTGGTAATGTCCTGGCCATCAGTCATTCCAGTGACCAGGCAGTCACAGTGGTATATGCTACTGCTATATGTCCACTGCTGCCGTATAATAATAATAACAACAACAACAAGTCCCTCACAGTGTTGCTGTGTTGTGCTGCATCAGACCAGTGGTAGTGTCCTGGCCATCAGTCATTCCAGTGACCAGGCAGTCACAGTGGTATACGCTGCTGCTATATGTCCACTGCTGCCGTATAATAACAACAACAACAACAACAAGTCCCTTACAGTGTTGCTGTGTTGTGCTGCATCAGACCAGTAGTAGTGTCCTGGCCATCAGTCATTCCAGTGACCAGGCAGTCACAGTGGTATGCGCTGCTGCTATATGTCAGTCTACTGCTGCCGTATAATAATAATAATAATAATAATAATAATAACAACAACAACCACAAATCCCTCACAGTGTTGCTGTGTTGTGCTGCATCAGACCAGTGGTAGTGTCCTGGCCATCAGTCATTCCAGTGACCAGGCAGTCACAGTGGTATACAGAAAAAAACTAGAGGGAGTATGAGTGCGCTGTCAACGGCAGCCAGTAGAGGGGGGGGTCAGCCCCTAGAAATAATAAACAACAGTAAGAAAATATATACTGGCGCCGGCTGTTAACACCAATGAGGAACGATGATTATAATAAAAAATACAAATAAAAAGAGCGCTTGATATGTGTAAATATGTGTATGCGCAAAACCTGTGAAAGAAAAAGATTAATAAAAATGTTTACAGCCCTTTTTGGACTATTTAAGGATTGGATTGCAGTTCAGCCAAAAAGATGAGGATACCTATCTAACCCTATCTAAATACTCGTCAGTCCATTAGTTGTTATTAAACGAGTATATTAAGGAGTATCTTACCCCTGTAGTCCTTGCTTTGAACAGCGGCTCCGGCACCCGTAGCACATGGTGCTCACTCTCCACTGCTTCTGTTAAGTATACAGCTGACGGCTTACCGCTTCTGATTAGCGGCTTAACGGCTGGCTGTCGGCTGTAATTAGCGGCTGGCAGGCTGCTTGTTCCCCGTCCGTGTCACAGTCTGATTTCACAAATTCAGTGCACAGTGAGGGCTCCTTAATATGTAAACCAACGCGTTTCAGGCATAAGCCCTTCATCTAGGATAACTGATGGACGTCCTCAATCCCTTTTTGTAGGATAAAACGTTATTAAAAAATGGAAATTCAATTTCTAAGGAAGAACAAGAGGCATTAAAAGAATTAAAGGAAGATAACCGTGTCATTTTTAAACCAGCCGATAAGGGTGGAGGACTGGTGATAATGGATAAAGAAAGTAACGAAAAAGAAATTGACAATTTACTTTCAGACACAGAGACATATCAAATACTTCAAGGTGATCCAACTGATCAATATAAAAGGGAACTTGAAGAACTTTTACAAGAAGGATTGCAATTAAACATTTTAACCCAAAAAGAATGAGTTTCTTTTCAAAACACATCCAAAGATACCAACGTTTTACCAACTACCCAAACTTCATAAAGACTCACAAAACCCACCAGGATGCCCAATAGTGTCAGGCGTAAATTCCTTATCCTCGAATTTATCCAAGTACGTGGACTTTTACCTTCAAGAGTTAGTAAAAGATCAAAAAAGTTACCTGAAAGATACTATAAACATCCTGCAAATATTGGAAACAATTGTTTGGGATAAGGACTACATTCTATGTAGAGATGAGCGCCTGAAATTTTTCGGGTTTTGTGTTTTGGTTTTGGGTTCGGTTCCGCGGCCGTGTTTTGGGTTCGAACGCGTTTTGGCAAAACCTCACCGAATTTTTTTTGTCGGATTCGGGTGTGTTTTGGATTCGGGTGTTTTTTTCAAAAAACACTAAAAAAACAGCTTAAATCATAGAATTTGGGGGTCATTTTGATCCCAAAGTATTATTAACCTCAAAAACCATAATTTACACTCATTTTCAGTCTATTCTGAATACCTCACACCTCACAATATTATTTTTAGTCCTAAAATTTGCACCAAGGTCGCTGTGTGAGTAAGATAAGCGACCCTAGTGGCCGACACAAACACCGGGCCCATCTAGGAGTGGCACTGCAGTGTCACGCAGGATGGCCCTTCCAAAAAACCCTCCCCAAACAGCACATGACGCAAAGAAAAAAAGAGGCGCAATGAGGTAGCTGTGTGAGTAAGATTAGCGACCCTAGTGGCCGACACAAACACCGGGCCCATCTAGGAGTGGCACTGCAGTGTCACGCAGGATGGCCCTTCCAAAAAACCCTCCCCAAACAGCACATGACGCAAAGAAAAAAAGAGGCGCAATGAGGTAGCTGTGTGAGTAAGATTAGCGACCCTAGTGGCCGACACAAACACCGGGCCCATCTAGGAGTGGCACTGCAGTGTCACGCAGGATGTCCCTTCCAAAAAACCCTCCCCAAACAGCACATGACGCAAAGAAAAAAAGAGGCGCAATGAGGTAGCTGACTGTGTGAGTAAGATTAGCGACCCTAGTGGCCGACACAAACACCGGGCCCATTTAGGAGTGGCACTGCAGTGTCACGCAGGATGTCCCTTCCAAAAAACCCTCCCCAATCAGCACATGATGCAAAGAAAAAGAAAAGAAAAAAGAGGTGCAAGATGGAATTGTCCTTGGGCCCTCCCACCCACCCTTATGTTGTATAAACAAAACAGGACATGCACACTTTAACCAACCCATCATTTCAGTGACAGGGTCTGCCACACGACTGTGACTGATATGACGGGTTGGTTTGGACCCCCCCCAAAAAAGAAGCAATTAATCTCTCCTTGCACAAACTGGCTCTACAGAGGCAAGATGTCCACCTCATCTTCACCCTCCGATATATCACCGTGTACATCCCCCTCCTCACAGATTATCAATTCGTCCCCACTGGAATCCACCATCTCAGCTCCCTGTGTACTTTGTGGAGGCAATTGCTGCTGGTCAATGTCTCCGCGGAGGAATTGATTATAATTCATTTTAATGAACATCATCTTCTCCTCATTTTCTGGATGTAACCTCGTACGCCGATTGCTGACAAGGTGAGCGGCGGCACTAAACACTCTTTCGGAGTACACACTTGTGGGAGGGCAACTTAGGTAGAATAAAGCCAGTTTGTGCAAGGGCCTCCAAATTGCCTCTTTTTCCTGCCAGTATAAGTACGGACTGTGTGACGTGCCTACTTGGATGCGGTCACTCATATAATCCTCCACCATTCTATCAATGTTGAGAGAATCATATGCAGTGACAGTAGACGACATGTCCGTAATCGTTGTCAGGTCCTTCAGTCCGGACCAGATGTCAGCATCAGCAGTCGCTCCAGACTGCCCTGCATCACCGCCAGCGGGTGGGCTCGGAATTCTGAGCCTTTTCCTCGCACCCCCAGTTGCGGGAGAATGTGAAGGAGGAGATGTTGACAGGTCGCGTTCCGCTTGACTTGACAATTTTGTCACCAGCAGGTCTTTCAACCCCAGCAGACTTGTGTCTGCCAGAAAGAGAGATCCAAGGTAGGCTTTAAATCTAGGATCGAGCACGGTGGCCAAAATGTAGTGCTCTGATTTCAACAGATTGACCACCCGTGAATCCTTGTTAAGCGAATTAAGGGCTCCATCCACAAGTCCCAAATGCCTAGCGGAATCGCTCCATGTTAGCTCCTCCTTCAATGTCTCCAGCTTCTTATGCAAAAGCCTGATGAGGGGAATGACCTGACTCAGGCTGGCAGTGTCTGAACTGACTTCACGTGTGGCAAGTTCAAAGGGCATCAGAACCTTGCACAACATTGAAATCATTCTCCACTGCGCTTGAGACAGGTTCATTCCACCTACTATATCGTGCTCAATTGTATAGGCTTGAATGGCCTTTTGCTGCTCCTCCAACCTCTGAAGCATATAGAGGGTTGAATTCCACCTCGTTACCACTTCTTGCTTCAGATGATGGCAGGGCAGGTTCAGTAGTTTTTGGTGGTGCTCCAGTCTTCTGTACGTGGTGCCTGTACGCCGAAAGTATCCCGCAATTCTTCTGGCCACCGACAGCATCTCTTGCACGCCCCTGTCGTTTTTTTAAAAATTCTGCACCACCAAATTCAAGGTATGTGCAAAACATGGGACGTGCTGGAATTTGCCCATATTTAATGCACACACAATATTGCTGGCGTTGTTCGATGCCACAAATCCACAGGAGAGTCCAATTGGGGTAAGCCATTCCGCGATGATCTTCCTCAGTTGCCGTAAGAGGTTTTCAGCTGTGTGCGTATTCTGGAAACCGGTGATACAAAGCGTAGCCTGCCTAGGAAAGAGTTGGCGTTTGCGAGATGCTGCTACTGGTGCCGCCGCTGCTGTTCTTGCGGCGGGAGTCCATACATCTACCCAGTGGGCTGTCACAGTCATATAGTCCTGACCCTGCCCTGCTCCACTTGTCCACATGTCCGTGGTTAAGTGGACATTGGGTACAGCTGCATTTTTTAGGACACTGGTGACTCTTTTTCTGAGGTCGGTGTACATTTTCGGTATCGCCTGCCTAGAGAAATGGAACCTAGATGGTATTTGGTACCGGGGACACAGTACCTCCAACAAGTCTCTAGTTGGCTCTGCAGTAATGATGGATACCGGGACCACGTTTCTCACCACCCAGGATGCCAAGGCCTCAGTTATCCGCTTTGCAGTAGGATGACTGCTGTGATATTTCATCTTCCTCGCAAAGGACTGTTGAACAGTCAATTGCTTACTGGAAGTAGTACAAGTGGGCTTACGACTTCCCCTCTGGGATGACCATCGACTCCCAGCGGCAACAACAGCAGCGCCAGCAGCAGTAGGCGTTACACGCAAGGATGCATCGGAGGAATCCCAGGCAGGAGAGGACTCGTCAGAATTGCCAGTGACATGGCCTGCAGGACTATTGGCATTCCTGGGGAAGGAGGAAATTGACACTGAGGGAGTTGGTGGGGTGGTTTGCGTGAGCTTGGTTACAAGAGGAAGGGATTTACTGGTCAGTGGACTGCTTCCGCTGTCACCCAAAGTTTTTGAACTTGTCACTGACTTATTATGAATGCGCTGCAGGTGACGTATAAGGGAGGATGTTCCGAGGTGGTTAACGTCCTTACCCCTACTTATTACAGCTTGACAAAGGGAACACACGGCTTGACACCTGTTGTCCGCATTTCTGGTGAAATACCTCCACACCGAAGAGCTGATTTTTTTGGTATTTTCACCTGGCATGTCAACGGCCATATTCCTCCCACGGACAACAGGTGTCTCCCCGGGTGCCTGACTTAAACAAACCACCTCACCATCAGAATCCTCCTGGTCAATTTCCTCCCCAGCGCCAGCAACACCCATATCCTCCTCATCCTGGTGTACTTCAACACTGACATCTTCAATCTGACTATCAGGAACTGGACTGCGGGTGCTCCTTCCAGCACTTGCAGGGGGCGTGCAAATGGTGGAAGGCGCATGCTCTTCATGTCCAGTGTTGGGAAGGTCAGGCATCGCAACCGACACAATTGGACTCTCCTTGTGGATTTGGGATTTCGAAGAATGCACAGTTCTTTGCTGTGCTGCTTTTGCCAGCTTGAGTCTTTTCATTTTTCTAGCGAGATGCTGAGTGCTTCCATCCTCATGTGAAGCTGAACCACTAGCCATGAACATAGGCCAGGGCCTCAGCCGTTCCTTGCCACTCCGTGTCGTAAATGGCATATTGGCAAGTTTACGCTTCTCCTCCGACAATTTTATTTTAGGTTTTGGAGTCCTTTTTTTTCTGATATTTGGTGTTTTGGATTTGACATGCTCTGTACTATGACATTGGGCATCGGCCTTGGCAGACGACGTTGCTGGCATTTCATCGTCTCGGCCATGACTAGTGGCAGCAGCTTCAGCACGAGGTGGAAGTGGATCTTGATCTTTCCCTAATTTTGGAACCTCAACATTTTTGTTCTCCATATTTTAATAGGCACAACTAAAAGGCACCTCAGGTAAACAATGGAGATGGATACTAGTATACAATTATGGACTGCCTGCCGAGTGCAGACACAGAGGTAGCCACAGCCGTGAACTACCGTACTGTACTGTGTCTGCTGCTAATATAGACTGGTTGATAAAGAGATGTCTATGTAACTATGTATGTATAAAGAAGAAAGAAAAAAAAAACACGGTTAGGTGGTATACAATTATGGACGGACTGCCTGCCGAGTGCAGACACAGAGGTAGCCACAGCCGTGAACTACCGTACTGTACTGTGTCTGCTGCTAATATAGACTGGTTGATAAAGAGATGTCTATGTAACTATGTATGTATAAAGAAGAAAGAAAAAAAAACCACGGTTAGGTGGTATACAATTATGGACGGACTGCCTGCCGAGTGCAGACACAGAGGTAGCCACAGCCGTGAACTACCGTACTGTACTGTGTCTGCTGCTAATATAGACTGGTTGATAAAGAGATGTCGTAGTAGTATGTATGTATAAAGAAGAAAAAAAAACCACGGTTAGGTGGTATACAATTATGGACGGACTGCCTGCCGAGTGCAGACACAGAGGTAGCCACAGCCGTGAACTACCGTACTGTGTCTGCTGCGACTGGATGATAAATGATATAAAAAATATATATATATCACTACTGCAGCCGGACAGGTATATATTATATATTATATAATGACGGACCTGCTGGACACTGTCTGTCAGCAGAATGAGTTTTATTTTTATAGAATAAAAAAAATAACAACACACAAGTGAAGTCACACGACGAGTGTTTAACTTTTTCAGGCAATCACAATATAAGTATACTACTAACTATACTGGTGGTCAGTGTGGTCAGGTCACTGGTCAGTCACACTGGCAGTGGCACTCCTGCAGCAAAAGTGTGCACTGTTTAATTTTAATATAATATTATGTACTCCTGGCTCCTGCTATAACCTATAACTGGCACTGCAGTGCTCCCCAGTCTCCCCCACAATTATAAGCTGTGTGAGCTGAGCAGTCAGACAGATATATAATATATATAGATGATGCAGCACACTGGGCTGAGCCTGAGCAGTGCACACAGATATGGTATGTGACTGAGTCACTGTGTGTATCGCTTTTTTCAGGCAGAGAACGGATATATTAAATAAACTGCACTGTCTGGTGGTCACTCACTATATAATATTATGTACTCCTGGCTCCTGCTATAACCTATAACTGGCACTGCAGTGCTCCCCAGTCTCCCCCACAATTATAAGCTGTGTGAGCTGAGCAGTCAGACAGATATATAATATATATAGATGATGCAGCACACTGGGCTGAGCCTGAGCAGTGCACACAGATATGGTATGTGACTGAGTCACTGTGTGTATCGCTTTTTTCAGGCAGAGAACGGATATATTAAATAAACTGCACTGTCTGGTGGTCACTCACTAGTAAACTCTCTGCACTCTCTACACTTCTACAGTACTCCTCCTAGTCCTAAGCTCCAGTAAATCTCTCTCTCTTATAATCTAAATGGAGAGGACGCCAGCCACGTCCTCTCCCTATCAATCTCAATGCACGTGTGAAAATGGCGGCGACGCGCGGCTCCTTATATAGAATCCGAGTCTCGCGATAGAATCCGAGCCTCGCGAGAATCCGACAGCGTCATGATGACGTTCGGGCGCGCTCGGGTTAACCGAGCAAGGCGGGAAGATCCGAGTCGCTCGGACCCGTGAAAAAAAACATGAAGTTCGTGCGGGTACGGATTCAGAGAAACCGAACCCGCTCATCTCTAATTCTATGCACATGTGACGTACGATCTTTGTACACCTGTATTGCACATGACATTGGTAGTGAGGCTAACAGACATTTTTTGTCTAATAATACAAACCTACCCAATGCCCAGGTAAATTTTATTATGGAATGCATCAATTATATTTTGACGCACAACTATTTTTGGAATGATGATACATTTTATAAACAAAAGAAGGGTGTGGCGATGGGTTCTTCCTTCGCACCGAGTTACTCTAACCTTTTTGTGGCTAGATGGGAGGAGGAATCCATCTGGAAGAACAATCCTTTCCTTCCCCATATATTAATATGGAAGAGATATATAGATGATCTCATCTTTATATGGAAAGGTCCAGATAACATTTTGAAAGAGTTCTTATCCCATATGGAAAATAACAATTATGGTCTGGAATTTACATTCACAATAAGTAGAGAAATGGTTATATATCTAGATTTGGAAATATTCATTGAAGAAAACAAAATACATACTAGGACACACACTAAGACAGTAAGTGGCAATAATATGCTTTCTTACAACAGCAATCATCACAACAAGTGGATTATGAACATTCCAGGTGGTCAGTTTAGGAGACTTCAGAGGAATTCTTCTAAATATGATATTTTCTTGACACAAAGCAACTCTTTAAAAACAAGTTTGTAGGAAAAGGTTATAATGAGACCAATCTACAAGAAGAAATCACAAAAGTTACAAATATAGATAGAAAGGATTTAATTTGTTATAAACCTAAAAATATGGGAGGTCATTCCGAGTCGTTCGCTCTGAAAATTTCTTCGCATCGCAGCGTTTTTCCGCTTAGTGCGCATGCGCAATGTCCGCACTGCGACTGCGCCAAGTAAATTTGCTATGAAGGTAGGATTTTTACTCACGGCTTTTTCTTCGCTCAGGCGATCGTAGTGTGATTGACAGGAAATGGGTGTTTCTGGGCGGAAACAGGCCGTTTTATGGGCGTGTGGGAAAAAACGCTACCGTTTCCGGAAAAAACGCAGGAGTGGCTGGAGAAACGGAGGAGTGTCTGGGCGAACGCTGGGTGTGTTTGTGACGTCAAACCAGGAACGACAAGCACTGAACTGATCGCAGATACCGAGTAAGTCTGAAGCTACTCAGAAACTGCTACGAGGTGTGTAATCGCAATATTGCGAATACGTCGTTCGCAATTTTAAGATGCTAAGATTCACTCCCAGTAGGCGGCGGCTTAGCGTGAGCAACTCTGCTAAAATCGCCTTGCGAGCGAACAACTCGGAATGACCTCCATGGAGAACAACTATAACTTAGCTTTCATCACTCAATATAATAGCCAGCATCAAGCTTTTGAAAAAATCATAAATAAACATTGGCATATTTTACAACTTGACACTAAATTGAAACCATTGATTAAAGACAAACCACAAATTATATATAAAAAGGCACAGAATTTAAAACAGAGTCTAGTGAGAAGTTATGTACCATCTGAAAACACTAAATTGAAGGAAAATCAGGGAAGTTTCTTTTGTTTAAAATGTGTTGCATGTAAAACAACAAAGCAAACGTCAGTACAGCCTATAAAGAAATTCAAATCTAACATTACAAAAAAAGAATTTGATGTAAAAGGTAGAATTACTTGTGACACTGAAAGAGTAATATATATGTTAGAGTGCCCTTGTGGACACCAATACATAGGACAGACTAAAAGAAAATTAAAGATCCATGTATCTGAGCACATATTGAATATTAAAAAAGTCTTGGAAACTCAGAGCGTGTCCAAACATTTTTTAGATTGTCATAATAAAGATGCATCAAAGTTAAAATTTATGGGCATACAAAGGGTGGAAAATAATTGGAGAGGAGGTGACATATCACAAATCTTGAGGCAAAAAGAAACAAAATGGATTTATTTCATGGATACTGATAAAGCTAAATATTTATCTTACTTAAAACCCTTTAAGAGGTCAAAGAACACAGTACGCTATTGGCGTATGGAATACCGTAAGGGTACGCACGTTGCGTAACAATCGCTTAGCCGTAGTCGAGACGCTCAAGCGTCACGTTCGCTCACGGCCAAGAGATCACAGGCAGGCACGCTATTGGCTGCCGTCTAACGTAATGATACGCTATTAGCGTAGCGGACGCTCGGGACCACGAGGAGATCACAAGCGGCGCTGACGCTCACAGTATAAAACCTTTATAACTATACCATAAAACAATGTATTATGCAGTAAACCTTGGTGTAGTGATAGGGTGTAAATGTAACACAGTGTAACCTTATTAACTTAAAGCTATACGAGCGTCTCCGACGCTCAGAGAATACTTAGAAATATAAGAAATACACAGATACTGATCTTAGGTTCTAACACCTTATATGAACGTTCTATTTTGCAAAAGAATAATACAATACAAGTCATACACTACCAATATAACATAGACTAACTAACCAGATAACTACACTTAAAATACAATAACAGTACAATAACAATTTAAGAGGAAAAGAGAGAGAAAAGGGGAGAAGAGAGAGAGAGAGAGATATGGCTCACAATAACAATAAAGACAATATGATTGCGGAGAAACTTACGCTCAAGGGAAACAATCGCATGCGCCTCTGGATATCCAGCTCCTGATTATCAGCAATGAGAACCGTTGAAGAGAATAGAGAGCTGGCCCAGAGTGGCTTGTCCTTTTATACCCTACACATAATACAGTACAATGGTCCCTATATTCTTATTGTTCATTGGACACAGGAATTCGTCTTCGCATTATAACAAAAGGTCATAGGTTGATTCATACAGGTGGGCTGTGACTATTTCCAACTGCTCAGGTGGGTGGGAAACTAGGTTTCCCGCCGCATGGATAATAAAGTGCAAATAATAGTAAATGTCCATAAACTTCTTATGTCCATAACTATTCGCACGAGCGATTAATCTGTTTCAAACCAACACCGGAATACTGCTAATTAAATACTCTTCCGATGGATACTAAACTCCACTGTATAACCCTTGTCTGACCCTTCGTATCAAACAAAGAGGGATCTCTTTGTTCATGAACATGCTACATTAACTAAACTTTCAGATTCTATCAAAGGGACCATAATCTACAAAATACATTATATGGTTAAAATATGTTATGAACGAATCGCCCGCTAGACGCACATAAACTTTACCGTAAATGCGCACACCGTGCGCCTGCGGGTGCCCGCAACGGCGAGTATGCGCACGCACGGCAGGGCTCATGAACGTGCAACAGGCACTCGCATGAGGTGCAAATATGGTAGTGTGCATCATGATATTTTTCTGACTTTGACAGTCCACCCTTTGGCAGTCACCAATAACTGCCACTTCCTAAAACATTTCAAAAAGAGAAAAATATATGTCATGTGTAAATATTTCTATGGTTGGGTAGGGGAGGAGAGGAGAAGGTGAGAAAAGGGTATGACCTAGTGAGATAGCAGAAGCATGTGTGTATGAATCCATGTTTGGGGGGTCATGTATCATCGTGCCATACGTGTCTTAAATCAAGCTTCGAGGTATTGCGAAGTATACATTTGAATTCCTTCTTATCCCGTGGTACGGGTCTGTGGATGGGCTGTCAAACTTTACCGAGCTCTTTTCGGCTTTTAGTTGCAACAAAATGGGGGAGCACATTTTAGTTGATGATACATGAATGGGGGGGAATATGTGAATGCTGATATTTGTGCCTGTATTCCCTATCGACTATGTGTGTCATTACCTGAAGGTTGTAGAGATGAAGATAAGAAACAATTATGGTAAATGCAGTGGTATTCTATGTGAGGTTAATATGCATTTGTTGGTTTAAGTCTTGTCTGAAGTCTTGTCTGAAGTCTTGTTTGAAGTCTCCTTTGGGCTTTTGCTATTAACGGTATGCAAAAAGCCTTGTCAATGTCCATAGACTTACAAAAAAAGTTGGGCTAGCGTAAATTTAAAATTTCTAGGGAAACTGGGGGTCTATGGCATAGTCCATCTGTTGTTTGTGTACAAGGTTGTCAAACTTCTTCTTTAATCCATCTGTTGTCTGTATATAAGGTCATCAAATTCCTCTTCCAAGCGGGTCTTTTTATCTTGGAGAAAAGGAGAAACAGGTGAAAGAAACGGACCGTAGAATCACATTTTCATCACATCATTGTCTCTATCGTTGGGTCATAGATCAAATCCATTGGAATTACAATTTCCTCACTCCTTAGACTCATTACCCTGGTACTCCGTTTGCACTTCGTTAAAGCCTGACCGCATCTAAATATCAAGCCAATCGATATGACAACACCTAAGATACATAGAAGAAACTTCCCTACATCCATTATGACTCCTTGAGCCCATTCTCCTAAACCAGAGAACCAATTTCGCGGGTTCAACCATGACACCCAACCAGTCAGCTCATTACCCACAGCAGCAAGGGTGAGATTGTGTGTCCTGCGAAATTCCCACTTTAATTGGAGAATGTAAAGATATGAAATAGAGGGTAAAACTGTATTTATGGCATTTCAATCTTTATAGCGTTTAATGTACTTTTTATTCCTCTGTTTTCCTGTCTCTCTGGCTTGTGTCCCTATTACCCCATGTGTGTGTTCATCCGTTAGCCTATATATTCTGTACTATAATCTTACCCAGGTAAATACAGGTGGGCTGTGACCTGGCACCTAGTGCTGTCATGTATGTTATTGTAGGAGGATGCCAGTCTGGTATGAGGTTATTACAGGTTATCAGTGCTATGTCTATTGAGTCCATCCTGTGATCCTCATATGGTCACACAGGAAATACATTTGAGGACCAGGTAATGTCTCTTTGAAGCTTCTCCTCCACAGGGGACAATCAGGACTTAAACCAATTTCCCTGTCATTGTTCCTTCTGTTTACTTTCCACTGTTCCATCCTGGTCCCTCACAGACAATAAGGAGCCTGACCCAGCATGTGGTCAGCAGGAGAAGGCCAGCTGTGGGAGGGAGTAGGGAAATACCTGAGGTGGGATACCCCCAATCAGGAACCTGCGTCTCCTCCCCTGGTGAGCGCTGCATGATGGGCATTTGGAAGGTTTTAAAAGAGGTTGCACAGGTCAGCTCCTCATGTTAGTCGCAGGACTTTGGCTAAGGGGTGATTCTCTGCCAGGGTACCTTGTGGAACGCATCAACAGTGCTCTGTGGAGTTATATGTACTTACTACTACTGCATGGACTAATCTGCTATCACTGCTGTGTGGACTCAGTGATAGTTCTCCTGTATGGACTTGTTTATCTGGAACTTCTGCACGGAATTGCTGTGGACCTAAATCCTCTACTGGGACTTACTATCTGGACTGCTACCTGTATACTGTTTCTGGGCTATATTTACTTCTGCTTCCTGTGAATTATCTACTACTGTGTGCTGTGAGAAATAAACCATCACTTTGGTTTCATCGGCTCTGTGTCTGAGTGATTAGAAGAACCCCGTATCTTCACATTTGGCGGCAGCAGTGGGATCATTCAGACACCAACCAATGAGCCCAGAAAGCAGCATTGGAGTGAAAATTAACTATCCGCTAAGAAGGCAAGTCTTGCAAGGAGTATGGAAGTTGCCCAAGTCGGGACATATGTAGCAGAGATCCAGGAAGCAAGGAAGTTGGGTGTGGACCAGGAGCAACCCCGTATATTGGTGCTGAGTGATGGGGGCATGCTATTTGCAAAACCATCTGAGGTGGACTTTATTAAGGAAAGTCAGGAGAACTTCCCAGATGTGGTAGGAGAATGGTCCAAGGAAACTGGGGTGAGTTACTATACCACTTCACTGCCTGAGCAGCAGACATTACAGGAACCCTCAGACCTTGCTATACTGTTCCAGGAGCAGCCAATAGGGCTTCCTGAGATTGCAATGACTGTACGGAACACCCACACCGCAGGCCAGTCAGCAGGGCACAGTGTAAGCTATGACTCTGACCCGCTTTGTCAAGAATTGCAGGAAGTCCTTGGTCGGTGGATCCAAAAGAAAGGGCTAGAGCCAGTAAAAGCAAGGATGCTTGAGATTTTACCCAGCCTTCAAGAGTGGGTGTCCAAGTGGAAGCCACCACCGCAGAGAAAGCCAGAAAGTGTGCTGAATCAGGGGCCAAGGAGACCCAGCCATCGAGGATCAGATATACCACACTTCAGACAAATCTGGAAGCGGTGCCACCGATGTGGACAAGGGGGGCATCTCCGTCGGGAGTGTCCCAGAAAGAAAGGTCAATCCGACCATTCATCACCCATGGGGGTTGTTGGCAGGAGCCACCCCCGGGAAAACAAACACTACCACCCTGATGCGCCAGAGGCGAGGAGGGTATGTGCCACTTGCAATGTTGTAGCCAGTGGAAGGGAGAGCAACAGGCAGAGGAAGGACTTCCACCCCTGCACACCAGCGACAACCAGGTACCAGCAGCCTATTTTTTCTATTTCCGGGCCTCTGAGGGTGAGTAACCAAAACCATCCTGAGGGTGGGTTAGTCCTGGTGGGGGAGGAAAAGTTTAGACTTCAGGAAGCTCAGTTGCAAGATCCAGAACTAGAAGGCATGCAGCGTTTAGCAGATATGTCAGTTGAGAGAGGGGTGGTAGAGGATTGTGCGTGGGTGGATGGATTACTGTATACAGTGTCCAGCACAAATCATAAGTACAGGCTGGTAGTCCCACCTGAATATCGGGGTCGGTTCCTAGCTCAAGCCCATGGGTCAGGTGGTACCAATCACCGGGGAAAAGGGAGAACACTAGCCCTGCTCAGGCAGCATTTCATGTGGTTAGGATTAGCAAGGGATGTAGACCGCTACATAGCCAACTGTGCAGACTGCCAGAATAAGCTAGGACAGGGATACATCAGCAACAGTCAGACACAAGTAGAAGGTAGGCAGCATAGACAGCAGGACTGGGAAGACTGCGCACTGGTACTGTCAGTAGCCCCAGTAGTGGATAGGGAGCTGCAGGATTCCCGCAAGAAGCCGATCCATAAGTGGATGCAGACCAGGAAAATGGTAAACTCCAGAGCAGAAGGGAACTGGGGGAGATGGAGGCAGAGGCAGGTAGGACCCCAGGTAACCATGGAAAAGCAGTGGGGAGGTCACTCAGGCAGTAGTGCTCAGAGTAGCTGCTGGAGAAAGAAACCAGGACTTCCCACAGAGGTTCAGGGAATTGACCGGTGCTGGAGGCTGCGAGAATATAACACAGTGCCACAAGTGAATGCTGGAGGCTGCACACAGCCCAGCAGGAAATCGGTTCAACTTGCGGGGGACTACATAATACCTACCACAGTGTCTGCAGAAAGTACTGAGGCTCAGGTTTTAAAAGGTGATCGATGGGCAGCCTTGTACACAGGTGTTCTGGGCCCAAAGACAATTGCTACCAGGGACCCCTAACTGGGAATCTGGTGGAGTACTCAAAAACTGTGAACTGCTACTCATAATTCCACTAGATCCAAATGGCTGCACTAAACTCTTCCGGTAGCATGGCCCTCAGCACTTGTGATCCAGGTGAGATACTGGCTTTTGAG
Organism: Pseudophryne corroboree; assembly: GCF_028390025.1. NCBI lineage: Eukaryota > Metazoa > Chordata > Amphibia > Anura > Myobatrachidae > Pseudophryne > Pseudophryne corroboree. Next base: position 179,325,053 of record NC_086452.1, read on the forward strand.
GGGGGAGCGCTGGCACAGGACCAGCCTGTGCTGGTGACTCCCCTGCAGCCACCAGCTGAATTGTTTCTGATGAAGGGTCCATCCTCAGCACTGGGTATTGAGACCACGTGCTGTACGGAGATTTGCCCGCCCCCTAGTTGGGGTTTGAGGAAGGAAGGACTGGACAGAGTTGCAGAAGTGCTGGGGGCAGAACCCCAACATTGGCCTGCCTTTAGGCAGCTGTTCCTTGTGCAAGGGGGGGAGGAGGAAGGTACACCCTGCCCCGTTGTGCCAGAGGCACAGGGTTTAGTACACCCACGAGGTGTGCCGGGTGTAAAAGTTTGCAATGTTGCGGAGTGGGGATACCCAACACCTGAATTGCTAAATCCCCTGCTGGTGAAAATGAATGTGTTATATTGTAATATTGTCCTTGCTGGTTGTTTAACACTACTGCCTCTTACCACATGGGTCTGGTGTGACATCACCCTGTGGGACTCAGGTGGTACACACATGCATGATATTCTCTCCCCTGCACCCACCGCTCCTGGGTGGTAATGTTTCCTCAACACTTCAGAACAGGAATAAAAAAGTAGAGGAAGGAATGTAAAGATATGAAACAGAGGGTAAAACTGTATTTATGGCATTTCAATCTTTATAGCGTTTAATGTACTTTTTATTCCTCTGTTTTCCTGTCTCTCTGGCTTGTGTCCCTATTACCCCATGTGTGTGTTCATCCGTTAGCCTATATATTCTGTACTATAATCTTACCCAGGTAAATACAGGTGGGCTGTGACCTGGCACCTAGTGCTGTCATGTATGTTATTGTAGGAGGATGCCAGTCTGGTATGAGGTTATTACAGGTTATCAGTGCTATGTCTATTGAGTCCATCCTGTGATCCTTATATGGTCACACAGGAAATACATTTGAGGACCAGGTAATGTCTCTTTGAAGCTTCTCCTCCACAGGGGACAATCAGGACTTAAACCAATTTCCCTGTCATTGTTCCTTCTGTTTACTTTCCACTGTTCCATCCTGGTCCCTCACAGACAATAAGGAGCCTGACCCAGCATGTGGTCAGCAGGAGAAGGCCAGCTGTGGGAGGGAGTAGGGAAATACCTGAGGTGGGATACCCCCAATCAGGAACCTGCGTCTCCTCCCCAGGTGAGCGCTGCATGATGGGCATTTGGAAGGTTTTAAAAGAGGTTGCACAGGTCAGCTCCTCATGTTAGTCGCAGGACTTTGGCTAAGGGGTGATTCTCTGCCAGGGTACCTTGTGGAACGCATCAACAGTGCTCTGTGGAGTTATATGTACTTACTACTACTGCATGGACTAATCTGCTATCACTGCTGTGTGGACTCAGTGATAGTTCTCCTGTATGGACTTGTTTATCTGGAACTTCTGCACGGAATTGCTGTGGACCTAAATCCTCTACTGGGACTTACTATCTGGACTGCTACCTGTATACTGTTTCTGGGCTATATTTACTTCTGCTTCCTGTGAATTATCTACTACTGTGTGCTGTGAGAAATAAACCATCACTTTGGTTTCATCGGCTCTGTGTCTGAGTGATTAGAAGAACCCCGTATCTTCACAGAGAATATCGTCCATCTTTTGGTCTATGACCTCGACCGGGTCCTCGGTGCTATTCGTAATATAAGTGCAGCATTTCACGCCGTACTGCGTTGCCAGTGTGACACAATATCCACCTGTCACTGCCGTGAGATAATTAAGAACCATCCTATGCTGAACCAGTTCTGTTTTATAAGCTTGGAGCTCTCTTCCGGTATATCTAAAAGTGTCGTCATACATTTCTGTGATATTGTCTAATAAATTTGCAAGCGCAGATATATATCTATAGTTCAGCACTCCTCTAGCGGTGCGAGTGAAATCTAACGCAAGTAGAACCTGAATCCCGGTGGATTCATGGATCAGATCAGAGGCCGGGTGCTCTGTCCTTTCTGTCAGTTGCCTTTTAACGACGTGCTCGTAATGAGTGTGAGTATAAGGAGCTTGGGCACCACAGTGTATATCTTTCATTTTGGTATGTGATACAGTCATTACCTCAGGCAGTACTTTTCCAATATAACACAATCCTTCAGAGTTTGGGGCAAGCCACTTATACGCCTTCCTCCCGCATATGAAATATGCATCATCGGGGAGAACATAATGGACGGAGTAGGACATAACCATATTACACATCTTCCATGTGAAATCTCCTAACCCTAATTCTCCCATCTGTCTAGTACACGTATCTGTTTGTATGATATGTGCACAGTATCCTGGTGATACCTCTCCAACTCTCATGATCCTATTTCCTAGGGTATACCTATATCGGAAAGATTTTTCCCTACCGGCTATGTGGCGTATAAGCTCTGTATCTGTAGGCATTCTATCTGCTCTATATGAAAAGGTCATGGTTTGGTTACTCCATGACACTTCCCAATTTCCCGGCTTTCGGGGATTGGAAATGTTAAAACATATTAGGGATCTATCCACATGATATTGGTGGAGCTTCAAACTAGGAGGGCTGGAGATATTAAACCTCCTGTCCACCGGTCTCCCACCCTTTAGCTCAAGTACCTCCCCTACCGTTAAAGGGAATGGTACTAATCCTGATTTGCTATGGCCTTGAGGTACTTGAGAGCATACCCAACAATCTGTTTGATTTAACACATTACCCACTAAGGAGTGATAGTCACTCAATGGATGCCGGTCCATGTGGATATTAAAACTGGATTGGCATTTCTTGATGCACCCATCCTCAACTACATTGTCACAGAGCCTACAGATACAGTTTTCTTCAGCTAACAATCCTTCACAATGTTTACAAATAACATGGCTGCTAGATCGTTTCCGGTACTCGCCTTTACTTGTTGGTTAAGTTGCTCTTGGAAAACTACGCCTCCATCTTTATCATCAGAACCCATTCCAGAACCTCTCTCGACCTCCATGGTACTCTCGCCGGAACAGACTGCTCTGGTCAACATCATGGTCAACAGGAAAATCCGGATCACAGTCTCTTGGGGCAAGTCCATCTTACAGGAGGAGAAAGGGAGAAATTTGTAATGGGGGTACAGGAAAACAGTTTGAGGGGGAGAGAAACTTGTTACGATAATTAGTTCTCTAGTCTTGTTGTTCTTCTTGTTCTGCTGTCATCTCAAAGGTGCTGTCTCTCAGTCTTCTAAACATTCTGGTGATACAATATTTCTTCTAGTTCAGCGCTCTTTCTGTAAGGAGAATAAATCTTGCATTACCATTTGTCCAACTAATGTGTGACATACCATCTGTAACGTTATGAGAACATGAGAAAGAAGAGAGAGAGAAAAAAAACAACGAGAGAGAGAGAACTGTTCATATATATATATGCATCACATAAATCAACAATAAACAACAGGAAAAAAAACATTTTTTCAAAACACTTTGTAAAACATTGTTCATCAGGCTGTCATATCTACATGTCCAATGGTATCCTTGCGCAGTCCCTCCCACCAGCACCTCCATACTCCACCCTCTGTATCTGGCCAGGATACATTGATGCGGGTAGGTCATGCTGGGGTTTGGTAGACTTCTGCAAAGACCAAGTAGCTATGTAATGTTTGAGTCCTGCCGATAATCGTCAGAGATGGGGAGAGAAAAAAACATTTTACAGATACATTTACAACGTTTCACCCGGTCATTCCTGTATCTTCAGGGAATGACCTCCCAATTTATTAACCGTTACCTCAGGCTTACCATCAGTCCTAATGATCACCTTTCCTGACTATATATTATGGGTGTGGCCCAAAATTCTTCCTATATGATCCCTGATTATAATTTGGTGTGTCATAATTTTTCTAATTTCTCTGTCTAGGGGGTCTGACTTTATGTGTGCTGTTACAGTTGCTGGCATAATGCCCTTCTCTTTTACAAAGGTAACAAACCCGGGGCTTCCTCCAAGTGTCAGTGACCTGAGGTTTTGGTTGATTTGATGCCTCCTCAAACGCTCGGATGCTCATCACCATCAACCGCTTTCCCTGTACTTCCCTGCTTCCTTGGATATCATGGTTATGTTGTTGTCTAGGGGGTTGATATGACTTTTGTATTTCTCTTGATCTACAATCTCTCGCAAAGTGTCCCTTTTTATGACAATTGTAACAGACTTCCACATCTGAATTTCTCGCAGGGGTTTGGGGCTTATGCTGAAGTGGTCTTGTGGCTAGGGCCTGTATACTTGCGGCCATTAAGTTATCACTTTGTGACTCCCTGTATCTGGTGATATTCTGATCATGATTAATAGCGGACTCTCTTAATGCGGCCACCGAGATATTTCTCCAGTTTGGGTTGGTGGTCTGTATCCTAGTTCTCAATACCTCCTTTAAACCATTCATTAATACCTTAACCGCTATTTCTCTATGCTGTGCATTAGTTTTGATGTCTGTGATCCCAGTGTTTCTAGCCATTACTTGCAGTGCTCGATTGAAATAATTAGGAATACTTTCCCCTTCGTTTTGTCTTATGGAGAAAATTTCATTCCACTTGACAACGGCAGGGAAATATACTTCTAACTGTCGGTTAATCTGCTTAATACATTCCTGATTGTGTTCCTCCGTACAAGGTACCTCCGTGTCTAATTTACAATCAGCAATAAATTTCGCAGGGTCAACACTGGAGGGCAAACATGCCCTCAGCACTGTCCGCCACTCTTTGTTGGTGGGTTCTGTGGCGTTTCCTAGTTCTTTAATAAACCTTTGACATGCGACTAGATTTTTCCTAGGATCAGGAAATTCAGACATAATTGATTTCAATTCGGTCCGGGACCAGAGACAGCGCATTGCACTGTCCTTGACGGGAATGATTCCCTGATCGTCAGTCTTTCCATTGGGGACTGTGATCACCCTGACAGGATCAAGTTCAACTACATCATCTTGCGTTGGTTCTACAATATGGGGTACATTTGTTTGTGTGTGGTATAAAACATTGTACGTACCTGTGGACACGACCTCACCTGACCCTCCGTTAGGGGGTTTGATTATTGCCTTTACCGATTTGGTCGCGTCCACCTGGATGTCTTGTGTGATGGCTGCTGGGAGAGGTGCCGACATCGTGCTGGGCTCACTTTCTTTCTCGTATTCCTGAGGGAAGTTTGACATGGGGTGCGACTTGCACGGGTTAACATTTGTAATTTTTACACTTTCATTTTCATAAACATTATTACATTTTACACTTTCATTCTTAATACAGTTACTAAGTGCATTTTTATCGTACCACATTGTGCCTTTCCCGCAACCATAATCCTCTCCATTGCCATGTCTCTCCTCCCAAGATGAGAGTCCGATATGTCAGTTAACTCTCTTTGCATTTCACTTTCCTGTTGCCACAATTTTAAACAATCATAATGTTTGATCCGTCTCTTTGCTGATTTAATAAGACCTATCCTTCTCCTTAGATTTAGTAACACATCTGGGCTAAAGCTGCCTACTCTTGGGAACTTCTCCCCGTCATGTACAGTCATTCTTTCCCATTCATCACATAAAACCTCTGTGTGTGAACCGTATTTTTCACACATTACATACCTTGCCGACCCGATTGGTCGGTTTACTAAATCAACCCGAACCGAGGTTGATCGCCCCCTACCTGAACAACTGGCCCCCATAGCTTGCAGGTGTTGCTTGCACTACCTCTGACCTTTATATCAGGGTCTTCAGCGAACCCTTACAAAAACCAAGATGTTCCAGATAGGTTGACGGTGGTAGTTTACCGAGTACCCCACTCACTCGCCCACGCCGACCAATATGCCTACACACTGTTTTAGCGCTGGCGTACTCGACCCAGGGCCCCTATGAACCTTTGTTTACTGGAACATGCGAGTGTGATCCGAAGAGCATTAACCCTTTCCAGTAACTGTTGGTTGTTGGATAATTCCTGAGTGACCAGCGAACTTCCCTTAAAAAAAATAAAAAATTACACAAATCACGTTAGAATGTACAAATAGCGTTTATGACCCCTTCCGTACGCAAATGGTACTGGGTCAGATTACTAACTAATGCACACAATTACGTGCGGTACAATCGTTCAGCACATAAGCAACTAATCTTATGTGCGGAGCGACCAGTGGAATCGACATTCAGCAGCTGCGAATTCCTTCAGCCTGAGCTTTATGGCCTATATGGGTTCCGCACCAACCCTTCCTGGTGTTGGGCTACTTGTCTCTATAGCGGACTTCTTTGTCTGCTGTACCTAGACCTCCGGGTCTGTTCCGGACCTCCTGGTCTGCTACAGTATGACCTCCTGGTCTGCTACACTCTAATGCTCTTTATATGTTTAACAAGGGATGCCTCCCTAGCCACCATGTATGTCACTTACACGTATGTACTTCACGAGAACTCGATGATTTCCTGTGGTTCACTCCCAAAAATTGTAGAAACTTATATAATTGCACTCACTCACCACATGTACACTTTTACTTTTGTTTCTATTTCTTTCTATTTCTGCGCAGAAATTTCTTCCCTTTAGACCAGATGAGTCGTAAATTGGAGAAGGATCTATTAGCTTAAATTTCGGACACTAAAATCGATTTGCGCTATTTATCGCGTTGCCACCTTTTTCGCCTGTTTAAAATAACACTATCGTGTGATTTGTTACGTGGGCGTACCCAGACGCTCCGTTGCGTAATATACGCTGCGTGCGTCGGCCTTTGGGTTTCGCACGCGGGTCTCAGCCTTTTGTTAGAGACACGTGTACGCAAGGCAGATATCCACCGTAACACAATTAACACGTTTATCAATGTAGGTGATCCTCGATCATCTACCGAGCACCACACCGGTCTCTCCTTGTATCCTTAGGCAGAGCTGTGTGCGTGCTTTACAAATTACCCCTTAATGTATTACTTTTACTTTTTAACTGTTAATAGCGACAAATCTCTTAGCACGTTTATCAATTATAAAATGGCAAACAGGAGAGTGATATGAAAATACACGAATAAAAAGAAATGCAGATATATGCATGCGTGTGTGCGTATGCAAAACAGAAAAAAAAACAGTTTTAAAAGACACTAGCGTGTTGTTCTTACCTCCGGTTCCGGATTCCTTCAGCACCCTTTACTAAGCGAAGCAGACGCTTATCCAGGCAGCACTACGAGGAATATGATCTCCCGCCCTTTGCTGATAGATAATGTCTGCTGAAATTACCTAGCACAGATATGTGAAGGACGGACGAGCCGCCAATTTATAAAGCTAAATATTTATCTTACTTAAAACCCTTTAAGAGGTCAAAGAACACAGTACGCTATTGGCGTATGGAATACCGTAAGGGTACGCACGTTGCGTAACAATCGCTTAGCCGTAGTCGAGACGCTCAAGCGTCACGTTCGCTCACGGCCAAGAGATCACAGGCAGGCACGCTATTGGCTGCCGTCTAACGTAATGATACGCTATTAGCGTAGCGGACGCTCGGGACCAAGAGGAGATCACAAGCGGCGCTGACGCTCACAGTATAAAACCTTTATAACTATACCATAAAACAATGTATTATGCAGTAAACCTTGGTGTAGTGATAGGGTGTAAATGTAACACAATGTAACCTTATTAACTTAAAGCTATACGAGCGTCTCCGACGCTCAGAGAATACTTAGAAATATAAGAAATATACAGATACCGATCTTAGGTTCTAACACCTTATATGAACGTTCTATTTTGCAAAAGAATAATACAATACAAGTCATACACTACCAATATAACATAGACTAACTAACCAGATAACTACACTTAAAATACAATAACAGTACAATAACAATTTAAGAGGAAAAGAGAGAGAAAAGGGGAGAAGAGAGAGAGAGAGAGAGAGAGAGATATGGCTCACAATAACAATAAAGACAATATGATTGCGGAGAAACTTACGCTCAAGGGAAACAATCGCATGCGCCTCTGGATATCCAGCTCCCGATTATCAGCAATGAGAACCATTGAAGAGAATAGAGAGCTGGCCCAGAGTGGCTTGTCCTTTTATACCCTACACATAATACAGTACAATGGTCCCTATATTCTTATTGTTCATTGGACACAGGAATTCGTCTTCGCATTATAACAAAAGGTCATAGGTTGATTCATACAGGTGGGCTGTGACTATTTCCAACTGCTCAGGTGGGTGGGAAACTAGGTTTCCCGCCGCATGGATAATAAAGTGCAAATAATAGTAAATGTCCATAAACTTCTTATGTCCATAACTATTCGCACGAGCGATTAATCTGTTTCAAACCAACACCGGAATACTGCTAATTAAATACTCTTCCGATGGATACTAAACTCCACTGTATAACCCTTGTCTGACCCTTCGTATCAAACAAAGAGGGATCTCTTTGTTCATGAACATGCTACATTAACTAAACTTTCAGATTCTATCAAAGGGACCATAATCTACAAAATACATTATATGGTTAAAATATGTTATGAACGAATCGCCCGCTAGACGCACATAAACTTTACCGTAAATGCGCACACCGTGCGCCTGCGGGTGCCCGCAACGGCGAGTATGCGCACGCACGGCAGGGCTCATGAACGTGCAACAGGCACTCGCATGAGGTGCAAATATGGTAGTGTGCATCATGATATTTTTCTGACTTTGACAATACGTTAACACCCAAGGGGTTAAATATTGATATAGAACTTGATGCTTTTTTTATAAATTAATATAGAGCTCATTATGTACACATTATATTATTAGAACTGCGCAAAACCATATAAACATCAAAAGAAAAAAGAACATCATGGACAGCTCTTTTCTTTGTTCCTAACAAAAATTAGGACACATGATAACCGCCTGTTTTTAATTGAATTTCCGTTTTTTAATAAAGTTTTATCCTACAAAAAGGGATTGAGGACGTCCATCAGTTATCCTAGATGAAGGGTTTATGCCTGAAACGCGTTGGATTACATATTAAGGAGCCCTCACTGTGCACTGAATTTGTGAAATCAGACTGTGACACGGACGGAGAACAAGCAGCCTGCCAGCCGCTAATTACAGCCGCCAGCCAGCCGCCAGCCGTTAAGCCGCTAATCAGAAGCGGTCAGCCGTCAGCTGTATACTTGACAGAAGCAGTGGAGAGTGAGCACCGTGTGCTACGGGTGCCGGAGCCGCTGTTCAAAGCAAGGACTACAGGGGTAAGATACTCCTTAATATACTCGTTTAATAACAACTAACGGACTGACGAGTATTTAGATAGGGTTAGATAGGTATCCTCATCTTTTTGGCTGAACTGCAATCCAATCCTTAAATAGTCCAAAAAGGGCTGTAAACATTTTTATTAATCTTTTTCTTTCACAGGTTTTGCGCATACACATATTTACACATATCAAGCGCTCTTTTTATTTTTATATTATATGAGAACCTTTAACTGAGCTGCTCATAAATCCCATTTTTAGCGCAATTTAGTACTTTTTATTTTAATAAAAAATACAGTATTTTTAATAAGCATTTAAATAATACAGTTAAAATATCTCGAGAATCGTCATAGTTTCTTTATCTGTTCCTAAATCAAGAACAAAAGATGTTGATTAAAACCACTTGGATCCCACTTATGGTATATGTTAAATATGCAGTCTCTGGTTAGGACTCACTCCTCATTAAATATGGTTCACTTGAAAAGTTGGTAATTACCCGGTGCTTATAGATGTTATCCCCAGGATCTCAATTTAGCCGGTGAGAATCCAATTAGCAGCAGGGGAATGGGTCCGGGTTCCAATAGGATTTCGTTTGTGTCCAATAGAGGTATAAAGTCCAATTATTACCGGGAATACCAGGTGGATCCAGAAGCTGGTGGTCAGTGTCCTTTAGCTCAACGCGTTTAGCTGGTCTAGTAGTTGCCAGCTTTCTCAGGAGCATATGTCCACTGCTGCCATACAACAACAACAACCCCTTACAGTGTTGCTGTGTTGTGCTGTATCAGACCAGTGGTAGTGTCCTGGCCATCAGTCATTCCAGTGACCAGGCAGTCACAGTGGTATACACTGCTGCTATGTAGTGGTAGTGTCCTGGCCATCAGCCATCAGTAAATCCTGTGCCACATATTGTGTTATATAACTCCAGAAACATAATAGAGAACAAAAATTTGGAGTATAAAATACGGAAAGATCAAGGACCACTTCCTCCTAGTGCTCAAGCTGCTGCCACTAGCCATGACATAGACAATGAAATGCCATCAACGTCGTCTGCCAAGGCGGATGCCCAATGTGATAGTAGAGGGCATGTACAATCCAAAAAGCCAAAGTTCAGTAAAAAGACCCAAAAAAAGAAATTTAAATGGTCTGAGGAGAAACGTAAACTTGCCAATATGCCATTTATGACATGGAGTGGCAAGGAACGGCTGAGGCCCTGGCCTATGTTCATGATTAGTGGTTCAGCTTCACATGACAATGGAAGCCCTCATCCTCCCACTAGAAAAATTAAAAGAGTTAACCTGGAAAAAGCACAGAAAAGAACTGTGCATTCTGAGATGGTATCATGTTATTGAGGTTAATAATACCGTAGGATCAAAATTACCCCCAAATTCTGTGATTTTAGCTGTTTTTATGTTTTTTTTTTTTTTTTTTAAATCATCCAGATCCAAAACCAAAACCCGAAAGGATGGTTTTGGCAAAACCAAGCCAAAACCAAAACACGAAAGTGGAATTAAAGCCAGCATTTTTCCTGGTATGCCTGCATTTTTCCTGGCACGCCTGCGTTTATCCGAACACTCCCAGAAAACGGTCAGTTGACACCCAGAAACGCCCCCTTCTTGTCAATCACTCTGCTGCCACCAGTGCGACTGAAATGCTTCACTAGACCCTGTCCAAAACTACATCGTTCACTGTACTCGCACGACGTGTGTGTGCATTGCGCAGCATACGCATGCGCAGAAAAGCCGTTTTTAGCCTGATCGCTGCGCTGCGAACAAATGCAGGTGGCGAGCAACTCGGAATGACCACCAATCGGCAGCAAACTGTGGTTAAGGAGTTAGTAATAGGGTGAGGCTGCTTTCATGGTCTTGAAACATCCAGACCGGCCCCCAAAATGCAGGGGCAATGACGTGATTGGGTGGGGTGGCAGCCAATAATGTGCCTAGGGGCAGCCTGACCCCTAAATCCACCCCTGTGGCAGATGCACTACACCCTACACACTTAAATAGCAAACATTTTTCATTTTTAAATTCTTGGATTCCTGTAAAAGAAAGAAATAAAGGATTAGCTTAGAAAGAATTTGGCAGCAGTAAAGTAGTACTTGGCCCATCTAATCACACAAAAACAAATTACAAACTTTTTTTGTTGTTGTGAGTGTTACGATGAAATGGAGTTCTCCCTTCAGGGTTCAGAGTTGCTTGTCGGTCTTCAGGCAGTGACCCCTGAACTCCCGGGGTAAAGGCTCATAGAACGCACACAGCAGGTCTTCTTGCCTATAAGAGCAGCATTTCCCATAATAAAAAATATATAGAAAAAAGATTGACCCAGCGCTCTATCACTTCAATTTCTGTACAGCCAATGATATAGGGCTACTCAACCCTATTAGTTTAAACAAAATGGAAAAAGAACTGGTATTACAGCTCACAGGAATTGGATACAAATAATGTATTAAAACATATATAGATATATTGAATATAAATGAATCTCAACTACTGGATGGTTTTTAAAGCTTCATAACAAACACATTCATAAAAAACATATACAATATAACAAAATTTCTGTCTGGCAATATATCTCACAGTTTGGCAACAGTTTCCACTGAGTTTACTTAACTCATTTGAGTAGTATGCAGACAATGTATCAGTTTAGTAAAATTGATATAAATGATGTGCTGTTCATATATACTGGCCTAAGACCATTCAAATGAGTTTGCAAATCCTCTAAAAAGGTAGAATCCACTGTGTTAAAAACATAAATGGTCTGTTTTGTCTGGTCAGCCAATTAACTACAGGTGATCTCACCACTCTCCACACTATCCTGCTGCAGAGTGTCCTCCTCAGCTGCTGGTGTTTTTTATCCTTTATTACGCAGTCATCTCTGAGGGACTGTCAGTGGAAAAATTCCTGTGTACAAATGTTGAGGATTGCTGCGTGAATATCACCGGTGTAAGTAGTTTAAAATCCAGTAAGTGAAGTCTTAACGCATTTTCCCACCTCCTTCCAGCATCAGCGGCTTCATCAGAAGTTTAGACAGCTTTCAGGCAAGGAGAGAACATAAAGTATGTACACAGACAATACACTACAGAAAGAAGTTAGACCAAAACAATGAAGAGACCACTGGTATAAAGAGTTCTGAGGGTATGCAGATGAGGTAGATAACTAAGGAAACACAAGACAGTATAGCAAAAAGACGAGGAGTACTATAGCAGAAATAACTAAAGCAATCAAGACAGATAATGCAACTGACACAGAGTAAGATACTGAAGATTATGTACGGACACTGGGCTGGACACCGGAATACAGAGTTGGATGCTGGTGACTATATAACTGACACAGAGCTAGACACATGTATAACTGGGTTGGAAGCTGATAATTACATAACTGACACAGAACTGAACACAGGTATACTGCAGGGGACAGAAACTGAAAACCAGAGAAAGTTTCCATTACTGGAACTAGGACCTAGAGACAAAGATTTCTGCAGAAACTAGGAACTATGCCCAGTATGGAATGAGGGACAGGAAACACAAACTGTATATAGGAGACAGTTTCCAATAAGAGCAGGCAGGGAGACCAGGCCCTTTGATGAGGAGACTCAATGCACCTGTTCAGGTACACACACAGACATTGTACTACAGCTGAAGCTGAACAGACAGGAACATGAAGGAATCTGAAATGAGCTGGAAATGCAAAACATGGCAAGCTGATCCAATAGAAACAGATCATAACAGTGAGCCTGGAAAATTTTGGGACATTTTTGCCATTCTATAAATTTTTCTAAGAGACCCAATGGCAGTGATGCAGATCATTCAGCAAAACTTTTGACTTCTGATCTGGACTGAAGGAACTGCCTACAAATATTACCGACATGTCTACTGTGACTGCATATGATATGATCACCATTCAAATAAAATGGTTGATCATTTTTTTTTAGTCATAGCATTCCAAATAGGTATGTCAGACAATCTGTTCCAATACGGCAGGAAAAAAAGCAAATTTGGAGGCCCTTGAAAAACTGGCTTTGCTTTATTTAAGTTGCCCACCCTATAATGTGTACTCAAAAAGAGATTTCAACGTGGAACCTGGATGTACAGTATACTGGGGTACATCACAAAATACAAAATATATTTTTATAATATTATTAATAAAAATACTTTACAATTTTTTAAACACTGGGGCAGAGCCTAGATGAATGGATGGACAGAACACAGAACAGCCCTTTTCACTGGAAGGCGAAGCAGAAGCTCCTGGATGTATAGTATACCGGGGTACAACACAAAATATTTTATTTCTTTTTTTTAATACTGGGCCAAAACCCTGGATGGATGGACAGAACACCCCTAGATAGACAGAGCAGCAGCCCTTGGATGTATATACGGTGAGGACAGACACAGCACAAAATATAATATAAAATATTTTGAAAAACAACGCATTAGGCAAGGCTCAAGATTTCAGTTCACAAAAAGATGACTAAGGTGAACAATAATAAAAAAAAGACAATATTTTAGATGCTGTATTCATGATTTAAATGTATTATTTTGATCAAATTCTTAATTTCCTCAAAGATATATTTGATATGCAGAAGGTTCGCTATACAAGTATGGAGAGTTTATATTAATTTAATTTAAATTTGGTTAATTTCTAATTATTATTAATAATATTAACTTGAATTAATCACAATGTGGTTAAGAAGAATTATGAAACTAGGACAATAGTTAAAACATAAGAATATGAAATACGGACACAGTACCCTTAAATGGACGGAGCACGTCTGGATGTATACTGGAAGCATACAGCACAAAATATATATATAAAAAAGATGTATTTTATTTTAGGTGAACTGACAGAACACCCCTAGATGGACGGAGCAGCACAAAATTATTAATTTAAATCAAACTATATAAATTATTTTTTATATTACACACTGCAGTTGCAGTGTCGCACAAATGAGTCAAAAATATGTAGAAGTATTTCTTTATGTTACACACCGGCGGTTACAGTGTCGCACAAATGAGTTACAAATATATATAATAATTGCACACTGTGATTTTCTGCACTGACAGCGTCACACAAATGAGTCAGAAATACAACATACACAAATAAAGCGCTGCCGTCGCAGAACAGAAACAACAATTATAACAATTTATATATAAGTTAAAAATTTATTAAACACATATTACACACGGCCAGTGTTACACATTAATAATCACATTCATAAAACTTCCACAAAGCATATACTATGCAACATTCAGTGTTGCCAATATCAGGTCTTTGTTTACTCTACTTCAATATCACTGATACAGTGGCAATTTATATTCCTCAATATCTGCAACAATTGTAGCAATGTTCCAGGGCTTTCATGTGTCCATATGAGATACGGTCATTAGGTTGACACCACTTGGGTCGACAGTCATTAGGTCGACCACTATTAGCCGACAGGGTCAATAGGTCGACATGGTCATTAGGTCAACATGAGTTTTTCTAAATTTTAATTATTATTTTTTTGACATTTTCACACTTTACAATCCATGTGGACTACGATTGGGAATAGGAACCTGTGCCAAGCAAGCGCAGCTGTAGTGGAGCAAGGCACCTTGCCCGAAGCATGGTGAGTGAAGCGAGCCATGCGATTGAACACGGTGCACTAATTGGGGTTCCACGTCACTTTACAAAGAAAACGACACAAAAAAAGTAAATAAAACTCATGTCGACCTTATTCCATGTTGACCTAATGCATGTTGACCTAATGACAATGTCGAGCTAGTAACCCTGTTGACCTAATGCATGTTGACCAATACTTGTCGACCTATTGACTGTCGACCTAAGTTGTGTCGACCCAACGACCCATACCTGTCCATATAGCAAATTGATAACTAAGATGGTTATATATAACGGATGTTGAAATGGACTTTTTTGCTTTTTTGGATCGGATTAATTGATGGTCAGAGACTCTGACTTTAACTGTAACATATGTGAGTGGGTCACTTTCAACATCCGTTGAATATATAGGGCCTAATTCAGACCTGATCATAGATGTGCTAAATTTAGCATATCTATGATCGGTCACACAGACATTCGGGGGGACGCCCAGCACAGGGCTAGTCCACCCCGCATGTCAGGGCTGACCCCCCCCCCACAAGTTCAAAAGCATCGCACAGAGGTGATGCTTTTGTGCTTGAAGAGTAGCTTCCTACCAGTGCAGCTCCTGTGCGCTGGCAGGGAGCTACTCGTCACTATGACTCGTTGCCCGCCCCCGCACTATATGGGCAAGCCTGCTTTGCTCAGACCTTGCTCCTAAAATGGCGGCCAAACGCTGCTGGCCCTCCACTCCCGCCCAGAGACCGCCTCTTCCTTTCAATCAGGCAGAGGCAATCAAAGGGCTGAGACGGCCGTCGGTTGTCTGGCATGTGCCGGTGCACTGCGGTACCGGCGCATGCGCAATTCAGACCTGATTGGCTGCTGTGCAAAAATGCACAGCACCGATCAGGTCTGAATGAGGCCCATAGTCTGATGATCAGTGTATCAGTATTTAGAAATAATCTTTTTGGGTAGAGATTGTGTGATAAAAGTGTTGTGTGGACACTATAGCCATCTTAGGGGGACATTTACTAAGCAGTGATAACAGCTGAGAAGTGAGCCAGTGGAGAAGTTGCCCCATCAACCAATCCGCAGCTCTGTATAATTTTATAGTATGCAAATTATAAATGTTACTTCAGTGCTGGTTGGTTGCCATGGGAACTTCTCCACTGGCTCACTTCTCCACTCTTATCACTGCTTAGCAAATGACCCCTTTAGTTACCATTGTGCTATATGGACACATGAAAGGCCTGCAACATTACTACAATTGTTGCAGATATTGAGGAATAGAAATTGCCACTGTATCAGTGATATTGAAGTAGAGTAAACAGAGACCTGATATTGGCAACATTGAATGTTGCAAAGTACAGATGGGTCCACGGTTATCTTGACTAGTTTTCTGCGCCTAAGCACAACATTATTTATTAGCATAAACCCTTCATCTATTGTTCTCAGCTGCAATACAATACAGAGAACAATACAGCAGGGGATTAAGTCATTACAGCAGGGGATTAAGTCTGTCTGCCCAGTCTCAGTTAGGGGGTCATTCCCAGTTGATAGCTCACTGCCGATTTTCGCAGCGCAGCGATCAGGTGAAAAAATGGCATTTATGCGCTTGTGTATGGCCCGCAATGCGCACGCGCGACGTACAGGTACCAAGCTCCTTGTGGTTGTGCTCAGGTTCTAGCAAAGTTTTCCTTTGCACTGATAGCCGCAAGAAGATTGACAGGAAGGGGGCGTTTCTGGGTGTCAACTGACCGTTTTCAGGGAGTGTTTGCAAAAATGCAGGCGTGTCTGGAAAAACGCAGGCATGGCTGGGCGTTTGCTGGGTGGGTGTATGATGTCAAATCCGGACACGAATAGGCTGAAGCGATCGCAAGCACTGAGTAGGTTCAGAGCTACTCTGAAACTGCACAAAATGTTTTTGCAGAGCTCGGCTGCACAAGCGTTCGCACTTCTGCTAAGCTAAAATACACTCCCCAGTGGGCGGCGGCATAGCATTTGCACGGCTGCTAAATCTAGCTAGCAAGCGATCAACTCGGAATGACCCCCTTAATCCTATTAAAGGTCAAGATAAACGTGGACCCATCTGTATATGCTTTGATGAAATGTTAGCAATGTGATTATTAATGTGTAACACTGGCTGTGTGTAATATGTGTTTAATACATTTTTTAACTCATATGTAAATTGTTATAATTGTTCTTTCTGTTCTGGGATAACAGCACTTTAATTGTGTATGTTTTGTTTTTATTAAATTGAAAGGAGATTAGGTGGTCTACTATTAGAGCGACAGCTGTCTCAGAATTGAATTCATTACACGTGGTTTCATTGAGAGAGGGAGTCAGCGCCTGAAAGTGTTTTCTCTGCCACTGTGTGGTTTGAGAAGACACATACTGTACATATATATTTTTTGTATTCTTGCATGAGTCAGAAATATGTAGAAATATTTTAAATATCACACACCAGTGGTTACAATGTCACACAAATGAGTCAGAAATATATATAATAATTGCACACTGAGGTTGACTTCACAGTGTCGCACAATATGTGTATGAGTAGGAAATAATATACTGCGGTTTGACCGGCAGTGTCACAGTACTGTACTTATGAAAATAAAATACAATTTTTATAGTACACTGAGGTACAGCCCCAACAATAAATCTATAGTTTTTATCATTATAATTTTAGGCTTTTTGTTTTTAGCTTTTATTATGTTAATTTTACACTGCGGTGGAGCCCCTGGATGGACAGATAGATCACCCCTTTAATATAAAGCAGACAGAGCACCCTTTTTTCAGATACAATAGGCAGAGAACCCCTGGACTGATATCGCAGACTTAGCAGCACCCCTGGACTGATTTGACAGACATGGCACCCCTAGACTGATATGACAGACAGGGCACCCCTAGACTGATACAGCAGACAGGGCACCCTTGGATTGATACATCAGACTTAGCTGCACCCCTGGGCTGATACAGCAGACAGGGCAGCCCTGGACTGATACGACAGACTTAGCAGCAGCCCTGGACTGATACGACAGATAGGGCACCCCTGGTCTGATACAACAGACTTAGCAGCACCCCTGGACTGATATAGCAGACAGGCACCCCTGGACTGATATGGCAGACTTAGCAGAACCCCTGGACTGATACAACAAATAGGGCACCCCTGGACTGATACAACAGACTTAGCTGCACCCCTGGACTGATATGGCAGACACTGCACCCCTAGACTGATATGGCAGACAGGGCACCCCTAGACTGATATGGCAGACAGGGCACACCTGGACTGATATGGCAGACTTGGCATCCCAGACTGATACGGCAGACAGGGCACCCCATGACTTATACAGCAGCCAAGATATCCCTGGCTGATCAGCAGAGAGAGAGCAACCCTGGAAGACTTAGCAGCACCCCTGGACTGATACACAGATTTAGCAGCCCCCTTGGACTGATATGGCAGACTGGGCACCCCTGCACTGATACAGCAGACAGGGCACCCCATGACTTATACAGCAGACAGGCACCCCTGGACTGATACAGCAGAGAGGGCACCCCTGGCTGATACAGCAGACAGGGCACCCCATGACTTATACAGCAGACAGGGCACCCCTGGCTGATACAGCACAGAGGGCACCCCTAGACTGATACAGCAGACAGGGCACCCGCAGACTGATATGGCAGACTTAGTAGCACCCCTGGACTGATACGGCAGACAGGGCATCCCTGGCTGATACAGCAGACAGGGCACCCCTGGACTGATATGGCAGACAGGGCACCCCTGGACTTATACAGCACACAGGGCACCCCTGGCTGATACAGCTGTCAAAGTCAGAAAAATATCATGCTGCACGTTGCCATATATTCACCTCATGCGCTCGCCCGCTGCACATGCACTTTCTCTGGCGTGCATGCACATATTCGCAGTTGCGTGACGGCGCCCCTACGGGCGTGCGCTTGAACGCATGGTATGTGCATTTACGGTAGAGTTTGTGTGCGTCTAGCGAGCGACACAATCGCTACTTAATAAATCCATATAGCAGGTTTAATAGATAATCTTCCCCTTAATAGTAACAGTAAGTTTGGTTAGTGTAGTTGGTCCCTGGACAAAGGAATTCCTCTTTTTGTTGTACGAAGGGCCAGACAGGGTTTGAGCAGATGTGTTTGGTACCTAACCGAAGAGTATTTTAATAGCAACAATCCGGTGTTGGTTAGGTAAAGATTAATCGCTCTTGCATATAGGCCCTCATTCCGAGTTGATCGCTGAGATTCATCGCATCGCAAATGTACGAAAACTAAGTGTCTGCGCATGCGCAAAAGCGTAAATACGCATGCGCGAGTACATACGTGCGACATTAGTGCAAAAATGCCAAATTTAAACCAACACGTAACTGGCAAACGAAAACGAGGAGTGGCGGAGGCGTGGCGGAGGCGTGGCGGAGGCGAGACTTCGCAATGCTCCGACATGGGCGTGAAAGTGGGCGTACAGTGTGGGAGTATGCAAC
Organism: Pseudophryne corroboree; assembly: GCF_028390025.1. Taxonomy (NCBI): domain Eukaryota; kingdom Metazoa; phylum Chordata; class Amphibia; order Anura; family Myobatrachidae; genus Pseudophryne; species Pseudophryne corroboree. The sequence goes on from NC_086452.1 coordinate 179,344,243, forward strand.
TCGCAATGGGCGTGTTTTTCGCAATTATACCTTGTCGCTGTTACATCTAACATAGGAAACCGTAGCAACCTTCACGCAGCAGCCGAGTAGGTCTGCAGTTACTCTACATTTGCGAAGTACTGTTACCAAGTGTGTATGCAGTAATTAGCTGTTAATTGGAGAGCACATTCATCTGATGGCCAATTACTAGCTAATTACTGCGCAGATGAAAGTTAGCAAATAGCAATTGTCTGAACCAACATTACATGTTTATTCTACTCACATATAAATCACACACACTGCCAAATAAGGTTGTTTTTAGTGTTAAAGTTGGTGTGTAAACATTTTTAATTTTTTTTTAATGTTTGTAAGAATAACAAATACAAACAAGTGAAATCAACATTTAATTTTAAAGCTGCAACTTTTTTTCTAAAGAAACCGACACCCACATAATGCAGCATACACTTTCATTTTGTCAGAAATGTAACATTATTTTTTGTTTTTAATATTTGACAATGTTTTAAATGATGTCCTGTTGATCAATAGATAAATCTAAAAAGTGTTCTGTCAGTTTACTTAATATGGACATTAAATTGTGGTGCAAAGCATACCTGTATTTGTTGGATGATGCAATTTTGTGGGAGAAATTGCAGATTGGTCCACAAGTGTCTATATGCTTCCCTAATTTTTCTGGAACTAAGATTTACCTAATGCATTACCTTGAATAAATTGCACAATTTTTAATTAATTTTTTTTTATTACTGTAGTAAGATTTCACAACATGAAAACAACATGGCTACACGTGAGTCTCACAGGCAGAGATGGACCAAGCAGCAAGCATATGGCACTGACACAAATGATATAGCAGAACTTAGTACTCTGCAAAATTCAGCTTCTGACTAAATTATAATTTGTAATCAAAAATAATACATATTACACACCCTGCCACACAAAAATTTTGGCACAACTGAGAAAGAATTAGGATCCACCACACAAACACAACAATACATAGCACACTAGTAAGAGGAAGATGGCTCTGGTGTTTATACCCAAAAACTCACAGGCTACAATACCTCCAAACATAAATAATACATTTCACTAAGAGGGAGTTATCCATTCTGGCCACACAAGCCAACTCCAAAATAACATAGAGGCAACATGAAAAACATGGGTGCTGCCCATCTGGAGAGACATCACTTTCTTTTTTTTCTCCCCGCCTGAGGCTGTTGTTCTTGGCTTGATCTGCGGAGCGACCTTCGTTGGGCCTGCCCAGTGGGCTGTTCTTCCTGGGCAGGGGCAGGGGAGGGAGCCGATGTGGGTGGCTCTCTGCCACTGTGGGCAAGGGAGACAGCGATGGCCTGGAGCCCTTGCAAGATGTTATTTGCAAGGCTTTGGAATGAGGAGGCAAGTTGTTCTTGGCCCTGCCTGATCTCTGCCAGACCTTGGCAGAGTTGAGCAACACCTTGCTCAACACTGGTTCGGTGCTCAGTGAGCCGGACAGCTATCTGGCTTACCTCCCGGAGGATCCCGTCTTGAATCGCATTTAGGCTCTCACCATACCTAGCGATTTCAAGCAGGATCTCCGGGATAGCAGAGGGTTGGGTGGGGGGGCCAGTAGGAACCTGCAGAGGTGGGATTTGTGGCCCCACACTGGCAGACCCACTAGGTCCCTCCACCTCAGCCTCAGCCACATAACCCTCCTGTGACTCAAACTGATCATCCCCCTGTGCTGTGTTTTGTGGCAAGCAAATAGAAGAATGTGTGGGAAAAGAGTACAATAAAAAATTAGAATTAATTTTAGAAATACAGTTTAAATTGCAGACAAATACATGTGTAAACTTACCTGGCAAGTCATGTCCCGTCAGGATCTCAGGCAGGTCCGTGTCCATATTTGACACCCCTTGGGCCTCCTCATAACTGATACAGGGCATCGCCATCTCCTCCAAGTCTGTAAACTCCACAGCGACAGATGGTCCTCCCCCTGTAGCCCTTGAGGCATTCCACTCCGCAGACCTCTTTGCCTTCAGGCGGGATTTGAAGTCGGCCCACCTACATATGTATTGTGAAAGAGGGGCAAAGTAGAGTATTATTATTTGTGTATGTAAATATCTAGGACACATGTTCTGCTTCTGTTTGCTATACATAACATCACATGTCACTACATTTTTAAGTCAACTTAGCACAGAAAAAGGACTGGCAAGATGCACTTACCGTCGTCTAACTTCCTGCGATGTTCTGACGACAGAGCCAACTTCATTCACAGAATGTTGTGATGTCCCTCCAGATGCGATCTTTTGTAGCAGCACCCATGTTTTTGGGGCCTCTATGTACTTTGGACATGGCCTGCGTGACCAAGACACGCAACTCCCTCTTAGTGAATGCTGGCTGTCTTTTCTTACGTCTGGAGGTAGCCTGTGAGGTTTCTTCCTGCTGCTCCTCACCATCTTCCTCATCACTAGCAGCTTCTGTCTGTTGTGTTTGTGTGGCTAATGCTGATTCCTCCTCAGTTTGTCCAGTATGTGTGTGTGGCAGGGTATCACCACTCAATTGTTGTGGCTCAGAAGCTGACATTTGCAGAGTACTAGGTCCTGCCTGTTCAGAATCCGCAGAGGCGTATTCCAACATCCGTTTCTGGCACTCTAGGCGTTTTTTCGCCAATGCCATCTGCTGCTGTGCAATGCGGTCCATCTCTGCTGTTAATTCCTCACGAGAAGCCATGTTGGAGATGACGTGTGTACGCCCAGGTGTGTGCCTATTTATACCTACGTGCGACGCGTTCATTCACACAGGTGTACAGTATGGTAATCTTGCTATTGATTGCACTGCTTATTTAAGGGCCTACTTTGCACGCTGTGAGTGTTGGTAGTTTGGAGTTTGTCGTAGTTGCAGTTTGGTTTGTTGGCCCGTGCGTGAAGGTGCTAAAGTACTTTTCTGAGTGAGTAATTGTCAAGCATACCTTTGTCCGTTTGTTCGCGTTTAGCATATAGACAGTATTGCATACTTTTTGCGTAATTCCGTTTGTGAGTATTCGTGCATTCGTCTTGTTCAATTTTCCTTTTTTTTTTTTTTTTTTTGCTTTTGGATTATTAAATGTTTAATTTTGTAAATCTATATTTTGATTGTACATTTTTAACACAAAACCTGTGCTTCAGTGTTGCTGTTGTGTGGACTAATGTTAAAATGTTGTTCTTACTGTCATTTTTGGTCTCTTGTAGGTGTCTTATTTGTGGTGACTTAAACCCGTTTTCTTTTAGTTCATTAGTGTGACCTCGAACACTAATTGGCATTTATTTTCTTTCTTTGGAGCAGGTAAGTCCCCTTTGCCTGTGTTGGTGCCTGTTTGTGTTAATGGTCTCTATGTTGTTCTTACTGTCATTTTTGGTCTCTTGTAGGTGTCTTATTTGTGGTGACTTAAACCCGTTTTCTTTTAGTTCATTAGTGTGACCTCGAACACTAATTGGCATTTATTTTCTTTCTTTGGAGCAGGTAAGTCCCCTTTGCCTGTGTTGGTGCCTGTTTGTGTTAATGGTCTCTATGTTGTTCTTACTGTCATTTTTGGTCTCTTGTAGGTGTCTTATTTGTGGTGACTTAAACCCGTTTTCTTTTAGTTCATTAGTGTGACCTCGAACACTAATTGGCATTTATTTTCTTTCTTTGGAGCAGGTAAGTCCCCTTTGCCTGTGTTGGTGCCTGTTTGTGTTAATGGTCTCTATGTTGTTCTTACTGTCATTTTTGGTCTCTTGTAGGTGTCTTATTTGTGGTGACTTAAACCCGTTTTCTTTTAGTTCATTAGTGTGACCTCGAACACTAATTGGCATTTATTTTCTTTCTTTGGAGCAGGTAAGTCCCCTTTGCCTGTGTTGGTGCCTGTTTGTGTTAATGGTCTCTATGTTGTTCTTACTGTCATTTTTGGTCTCTTGTAGGTGTCTTATTTGTGGTGACTTAAACCCGTTTTCTTTTAGTTCATTAGTGTGACCTCGAACACTAATTGGCATTTATTTTCTTTCTTTGGAGCAGGTAAGTCCCCTTTGCCTGTGTTGGTGCCTGTTTGTGTTAATGGTCTCTAGGTTGTTCTTACTGTCATTTTTGGTCTCTTGTAGGTGTCTTATTTGTGGTGACTTAAACCCGTTTTCTTTTAGTTCATTAGTGTGACCTCGAACACTAATTGGCATTTTTTTTCTTTCTTTGGAGCAGGTAAGTCCCATTTGCCTGTGTTGGTGCCTGTTTGTGTTTGTTCAAAGTGTTTTGCTTATGTTTGTCAGCCATCTTTATAATAATTAATCTTATTTTTTCCCAGGATTGTTCTGCAAAATAGTGCTGTTCTTGCCTGTACTAGCTACTAAAGGGCTAACTTTGTTTTTTAATTTTTTCGAGATGTCTAACCGATTTTTGTAAATTTATACTTAGGTGTTTGTGATGTCTTTGATGGTCTTATTTTTTTTTTTTTTTTTTTAAACAATATGTAGGTTTCACACTTTTAATTTGTGTTTATCCTTTTTTGTCTCAATTTCACATTTTCCCGGAATTGAACCCAGAAAAAATGTCTTATGCTCCTGCAGTAAGTTGACACCCCGTTTTTTTTGGGTATTTAAAAAAAAAACTTTTTTGGCTTTGCATTTGTCTTATTCAACATATGTGTTAATCTTTTTTAAAGTGTGTGATGTCAGTGTTTGTGGAAGCAGAAGCCCTCCCACCCCAACCCACGGCAGCACTCCCACCCCAACCGCCAACCCCACAACCACAACCGGCTCCTCATCAACCAAGGCAACGGAGGCGTGCTAGGCCACCAATTTTCCGAACCTGTGTCCTACTTTTTGGGATGCCAGATGATGTTGTTGTGCATAGATACAGGCTGCCACCACATCTAATCCTAGACACTCTCTCCATAATAGAGAGTGATCTGGAGTCTTCAATTCGGTATCCTACAGCAATACCACCATTGACACAATTCCTTGCTGTGTTACATTTTTTGGCTACAGGGTCTTTTCAGCATGTAGTTGGAGACCTGGTTGGCATGTCGCAGGGCCAGTTCAGTAAGGTCCTGCGGCGTGTCAGCCAGGCTTTCCTAAAGCGGGTTAAGCAATTTATTGCTATGCCTTTGGATGTTTGTGCCCTAGATGTGGTGAAGCGGCAATTTGAGGAAGGTGGTAGTCGCTTCCCACATGTTATTGGGGTTGTGGATGGCACACATGTAGCTATTCAGCCACCAAGACATAATGAAGAAATTTTGAGAAACAGGAAACTGTTTCATTCTCTGAATGTAATGGTTGTTTGTGGGCCATCCCTCCAGATCCTTTCCCTGAATGCCAAGTTTCCCGGAAACTCACATGATGCGTATGTCATTAGACAAACAGGGATATGGCACAGATTAAGATCAAGTCAACGAGCAGACATGTGGTTATTGGGTGAGTTGGCCAACATAATTTCCTGTCTTTTTTACCAAATTATCGGAATATACTATTTATAATTTTTACTTCTCATCAAACAGGAGACCGTGGATATCCTTGCACCCCCTGGCTCATGACTCCTTACCGTAATCCCAGGCAAGGACCACAGATGGCATTTAACACCGCGCTTACTGCCACTAGACAGCTGGTGGAGCGCACAATTGGGGTCCTTAAAGGGCGGTTTCGTGTGCTCCACCGCACTGGTGGCGACATCATGTATTCGCCGGAGATGGCAAGTAAACTAGTGGTCCTGTGCGCTATACTACATAACATCGCGGTAAGGAGTAGCGTAGAGCTTCCTCAGACAGAGGAATTGCCTGATGAGGAGCCAGGGGTTGTCCGTCACTTCGGTGGGGGGAGTGTTACACGGAGGGGAAACCAAGACAGGGCAAGCATTGTTGCAGAATATTTCAGGTATAGTGTTTTTTTATTTACTTTTACAAAATATTATAAACCACAGTATGCTTATGTTCATTTTGTAATGCTGAAATTTTGCTTACTATTGTAAGGTCATTGTGTAATGATTTGGGTGTGTGGGAATCTCTAATTATTTTTTAAAAAAATATCCGTCAACAGGTTAAGCTTACAATGTGTTCTTTGCAAATCTAATAATGTGATGTTGCTAAATAGTGTCCTTATTTGTTTTCTTTAATAAAATCCTGTTTTTTTAAAAAAACACACAAACAAATGAAACTGAATGTTGACCACTTTGTGACTGTCCAGCTGAATTATCACACAAACTGTGGTGAGTACACAGATATGTTTAGAAATTTTAACAAAAGTGTGTGTGTGTCTGTGTCTGTGTCTGTGTTTGTGTTGGTGTTTTAGTTGGTTGTGTTTTTATTTCTATTCCGCGACTGCGTATTTCCGCTCGTGCGAAATTACCACTCTGCTCTTCACAGCATTGCAAAGATCAATAAAGTTATTTGAAATGACAGCATAGATTTAGGACCAATCACATGCTAACACACACTATAAATATATGCCCAAATAAGGAAAACGCCATTGCCATGATGCGTGCTGCACCTTTCACCAGGCGGGAGCTCCGCGTCCTGGTTGCGGTGATGGACCGCCGCGTAGGCCGCGTTGGGCGCTTCATCCCAAATCGTGTTAAGCGCGAGGCCTACGCGGAGGTCCGCCACCTACTGAGGTCTCGCGTCCGCAGCAGGCGGACTATCATCCAACTGGAGAGGAGATGGAGTGATCTCCGCAGGAGGACTCCAGAACTGTTGGCGGAGATCCGCCAGCAAATCAGGGAACTGCGTGCACGCAGTAAGTTACATTACATAACAGAGATTTTTAGCATAAATTTTGCTAATTTACACTAAGTGGTAGTCTGTAATTGCAACACTGAGTGAACAAATTTAATAAATATGACAGTGTGTGTGGTTAGGGCAAACAGTACTGACTGTAGCAAAGTGTAACCAAACAAGTGCATGTTGTACAGAATTAATACCCAGGCTGGAAACTGTACCAAAAAACTTGATCAGTGGTGTCTATATAATAAGGTGGCTTGAATAGTGATCTGGTGATGTTGCCTATACCAATCAATATGAGTCAATGGAATAGATTCAGTAATGAGCATCCAAAAAATTTAGTGGAATCATTTTGGTTGCTGTGGCCAACATGAAGAGCTTTTAAAAATGATTTTTAAAAACAAAAAACAAGCCCTGTGTCTTTTACATGGGACAGAACAGTGTAATTGACAAATGTTTTTTAAGTAATTTAACATGCAAACTAAATTATAACACATATATCATTATAGGACGACCACAACGGCAACCACATGCAGGGAGGCCACATCAGGCACCTTCTCAGCCCCCCTCCCCTTCTCACTCCCCCTCCCCTTCTCACTCCCCCTCCCCTTCCCACTCCCCCTCCCCTTCTCACTCCCCCTCCCCTTCCCAGTCCCCCTCAGCTTCCCAGTCCCCCTCAGCTTCCCAGACCCCTCAGCTTCCCAGGCCCACTCCCCTTTCCACTCCCCTTCTCAGCCCACCTCTCCTTCTCTTTCTGTGACCCCTTCTCCTCCTTCCCAGTCCCCTTCTCCTTCTACTTCCAACTCCCCTTCTCAGCCCCCCTCACCCTCTATTGGACTAACATTCTCTCTGCCCCCCTCGCCCTCTCAATCAGACCCACCCTCAGAAATTACATTCCCAATCCCTCCTCCTTCCCCCATCTCTCCTCCTTCCCCAAACCCTCCTCCTTCACCCATCCAGCCTCCTTCCCCCATCCCTCCTCCTTCCCCAATCCCTCCTCCTTCCCCCATCCAGCTGCCTTCACCACCCACAGAATGGGCAGAAGAAGCCCCTGATGGTGTCAGTGGTGACCATAATGTTGCTGAGGAAAGTAAGTGTTTTTACATTTCATTTAAAAATATGACCTACTTACACTTACAATGTAAAAACATGCACTGTTGTACTGTTGAAAATCTGCTAGCAAGGTAAACATTTTCAGTTATTATTGATGTTGTTCATGTTGCATTGTAATTTTTGTGAGTATCATTATATGTAGTGTTTATGTGTGCAATGTTTTGTGTCCACTCTAGGTCAACACTAATTAGTTTGACAGGGTTGCCAGGACTACATGGTTTAATATGTGCTCATTTTTCAGCCAAAAATTTCTACCTGAGTGGAGTTTAGTATGTTGTTAGTCTTTTACACTTGTGCCTCTCTATTCATAATGTTTGCACTTTCAAATCACATGCTTCACTTTGTTAGCCAGCAGAACAACACAATGATTTGTGGTGTGAAAGTTACACTCACAAAATGCTAATTTTATTTTTCAAAACCTCTTTGATCTTATTTAGTAACCTGGTTTTTCATGGATTGTGGGCATGCTAGGATATGTATTCCTTCTGAAGATGTTGATATGCAGTGTGATGATGCAGGACCAAACCTCCTTAAATTTAATTCTCTTCAGTACAGATGTGAATGAATGCCAACATGGTGTTACATTTACTAAGATGGTAGTTATCTTTAACATGGGATGTTGACCATAGCAACCAATAAGATTATAAATTAAATTGTTATGCCCACTTTTACAAGATAACATGTTTAATTTGATTGGTTGCTATGGTCTACTTCCCATCTTAAATTGAACTCCCGTAGTAGTAAATGTACCACATGGTGTGGTTCACTTTCTTGTTAAAAAAACAAAACATTGCTGAGCAGGCTTGTGTGTTATGCTACTGATTTAGCCTTAAAGCAGCCATGATGTAGTCACTTAGGCATTAAAGCAGGCCTGTCCAAACTGCGGCCCTCATGCTGGTGAAAAAATACACATCCCAGCATGCCCTGACACAGCTTTGGCATTCTCTGACCACAAAACTGTGAAAAGGCATGCTGGTATATGTAGTTTCACAACAGCTGGAGGCCAGCAGTTTTGACATGCCTGCATTTAAGTGTGCTTTGTGCCTTGCTTGGATAATAAGTAATGTAATTAAGTTATTAATGTTTCTGTTGCATCTTAATTTCAGATGTTGCAGTTGGAGATCCCACAAGTTTTGGTGGGATTATTGACACAATGCGCCAACACCTGCATGGAATAATGACTTGTCTCGATCAATTGCAAAAATTTGCATGAATTTGTTTATTTATAAAAAAAATAATGTTTTCAAAATGTTAAAAAATAAAAAAAAGTTGTTTCAAGTTAACCGGGTGTTGTGCTTATTAATGCAAAAAAGGATCAGCAGATTGGCAGGCAGAAATTGTTTTACTAAAACATTACTCACATGTAACGTAAGTTTTTAAAAAAAAAAAACAGTTAGGAGATTATAGTGTTAATAAACATGTAAACACCTTCATTCACAAACAACATCTTTACAAAATTAAAAAAAAAACCATTTTATATTACACTTTTACATGTTGATGGCCAATTATGGCAACAAAGTGTTAATCTGGTTTTTTGGGCTGACTTAATTGTTTTGGAACATTATCAATCATTACACTAATTGGATTCGTAATTGACAAGGGCTTGTGGACTTTAAAATGAAAGGGCTAATTTCACTTAATCACAAAAAAAAACATTTTTGAGCGGGTTACCTTAAAAGTGTGCACTTTTATGGAAAAATGAGTAAATCTACTACAACTTAGTATTTTTACGATGAAGTATGTGTTTTGCAAAGGTTTCGCAATGCTGCGATGGTTTCGCATTACTGCGAGGTCATTTGGCGTACGCCCACTTTGTGTAATACTGCGTACGAATGTGCAAAAACACGTTGGGGGCGGATGTTCGCAAATTTACTACATTAACGCAACTTTGCGAATATGTTGTGCGAACGAAAAACTTAGCGACCAACTCGGAATGACCCCCTTAGTTATGGCCATTAGTAGTTTCTGGACATTTCTTATATTGCAGTTCATTATCCATGCGGCGGGAATCCGGCGATTCCCTCCCACCTGAGCTGTTTGTAATAGTCACAGCCCACCTGTTCAAACTAACCTATGACCTTTTGTTATGATGCGAGGAGACATTCCTGTGTCCAATGAACAATGAGATTATAGGTCCCTTTGTAGTATACTGTATGCAGTGTATATAATATCAGCCAGCCTGGACAGCTCACTCTCTCACTCCACAAACGGTTTTCATATTGACTAACTTGGAGCTGGTACCAGGAATAGCGCAGCGATCGTACCCAGTGTGTGTGTAAGTAATTCTCTGTAAATCAACTTGTTCTCTGTTTGTATTGGCCATTCTCTCTCTCTCTGTTATAGTATAAGATTGTGACGCTATTGTATATTCCTGTCTAGATATTCTGTTAGAATTATATGTTAGCTTGTAGTGTATGACTTGTAAACTGTTTACCCCTTTTCGATATAACTAAAAGCTTGTTAGTAAAGGTGTTGGAACCTTAGCACGGTATCGTGTGTTCATTACATTGCAGAGGGTAATAGGAGCGTCTCGATCGCTCAAACAGCTTTAGGATTAACAAGGTTAAGCAGCGTTATATCGCTGCAGTATTTCAGTACAAGGTTTACAGCATAAGAGTATCCTTTCTGTGTGTTACATTCAAGGTTTACTGATTGCTATCCTGTGAGCGTCTGCGCCGTTCGTGATCTCCTCGTGGTCTCGAGCGTCCGCTACGCTGGTAGCGTAGCATTACGGTAGTCGCCCGCCTATAGCGTGCTCGACACCACGCATTAAGCTGTGAGCGAGCGTGCCGCATGTGCGTCTCGATCACGGCCGAGCGTATTCTACGCTAAGCGCGTACCCTTACGGTACCCCATACGCCAATTGCGTACTGAGTCTCTTACCCATATAGTGAAGGTTAAAAGGTAATCAAAATCAGCATTATCACAGCAGACAGAGCACCCCTGGACTGATACAGCAGACAGGGCACCCCTGGACTTATACAGCAGACAGGGCACCCCAGGACATATACAGCAGACAGGGTACCCCTAGACTGATCCAGCAGACAGGGCACCCCTGGCTGATACAGCAGACAGGGCACCCCTGGACTTATACAGCAGACAGGGCACCCCTGGACTGATATGGCAGACAGGGCACCCCTGGACTTATACAGCACACAGGGCACCCCTGGCTGATACAGCAGACAGAGCACCCCTAGACTGATCCAGCAGACAGGGTACCCCTGGCTGATACAGCAGACAGGGCACCCCATGACTTATACAGCAGACAGAGCACCCCTGGACTGATACAGCAGACAGGGCACCCCTGGACTTATACAGCAGACAGGGCACCCCTGGACTGATACGGCAGACAGGGCACCCCTGGACTTATACAGCACACAGGGCACCCCTGGCTGATACAGCAGACAGAGCACCCCCGGACTGATACAGCAGACAGGGCACCCCTGGACTTATACAGCAGACAGGGCACCCCAGGACATATACAGCAGACAGGGTACCCCTAGACTGATCCAGCAGACAGGGAACCCCTGGCTGATACAGCAGACAGGGCACCCCATGACTTATAAAGCAGACAGAGCACCCCTGGACTGATACAGCAGACAGGGCACCCCTGGACTTATACAGCAGACAGGGCACCCCTGGACTGATCCAGCAGAGAGAGCACCCCTTTCAGATACAGCAGAAAGAGCACCTGCCCCACACCACACCATGCCACGCCACGCCACCCAGTAGTGCAGATGGACACATCCATCCAGTACACTCTCCAATGCCGGAGTGAAGATGGCGCCAATCACTGGGGACTTATATAGAATCCAATAGCCACGAGAATCCGACAGCGGAAAGATGACATTTGGCCTCGCTTTGGGATCCGAGTAAGGCAGGAAGTCATCGTTGATTCTGATCTGTCCTTTGTTCCCCACATTCAATCTGTCTCAAGATCATGTTACATGCATCTAAAAAACATATCCAAAATACGACCATACCTTACACAAGACACTGCTAAAACTGTAATCCACGCTCTCATTATCTCCCGGATTGATTATTGCAATAGTCTCCTAACTGGTCTGCACAAAACGAGACTCTCACCACTACAATCCATTCTGAATGCAGCGGCGAGGCTTATCTTCCTCGCTAGACGTTCATTGTCTGCAGATCCACTCTGTCAGTCCCTCCATTGGTTACCTGTACTCTACCGCATTTAATATAAAATACTTTTACTCACACACAAGGCCATTAACCAAACTACACCAACATACATCACTTCGGTTATCTCAAAATATCTCCCAACCCGACCTCTTCGCTCTTCACAAGACCTGCGTCTCTCATCCACACTCATTACTCGTTCCCACTCACGATTGCAGGACTTTCATCGGGCTGCACCCACTCTGTGGAATGCCCTACCACACACAATAAGACTCTCCTCTAGTCTCCAAACCTTCAAGCGTTCCCTGAAAACTCACCTCTTTAGGCAAGCATATCAAATTCCAGAACCGCCCACATAACTTTCATAAACCTTCTTATCAAATTGCATCCACTCTGTACAGTCCACACATATCCTCACATGTCTTCTCATTCTTCACTTTCCCTTCCTCTCAAACCCGGTTCATCATTGCTGTATGACCATATCATACAGCCCTCCAAGAACCTTTGCAATCTGGCGAACAACTATGCAATAGATAGCACCTTTCCTTGTGTACACATGCCTATTTCCCTATAGATTGTAAGCTTGCGAGCAGGGCCTTCCTACCTCTATGACTGTTTGTTATCATCCAGTTTGTTATTGTTTTTTGAAATTGTAAAGCGCAACGGAATTTGCTGCGCTATATAAGAAACTGTAAATAAATAAATAAGTCCCGAGCCGGACTCGGATCCCACTACGGCTAATACAAGAATGCACACCTCTCGGTATAGCAATCTGATGTTTACTCAAAACCAACTATTAAGTTGCATTGTAATGTTTATAGAAAAATTCTGAAACCAACTACACAGGTCAGCAGCTAGTGAAATATACAAAATTCATGTATATCAAAAATACTCATGAAAGAAAAAAAACGTGTATTTATTTTTAATTTGTATATATAGACATAAATATGCTGTGACGCTTACTGATGATGTCATAGATGGACCTTTTTTGGCACCTTTTGAATGTTAGGGGGTATAAAAGGAGCCAGGCAGGCACTATCAGCTTTGCTGACTGGATCATTTAGAGGAATTCTCCTCTGCTGCTCTGGAGCTGCTATACTTTTGATGTGCTGTTATGATGTGCCTCCTGATGAAGGCCCCTTGTGGGCTGAAAACGTTTGAGGATTATCTCTGAAGCTGAGTATTTTGTGCTGAGTTTACATTTAAATAAAAATCCTTTTTATGCAAGTCTGGAGAGTGCCCCCTATTGAACATTTCTATGTTGTATATGTATATATGTGTGTGTGTGTATATATATATATATATATATATATATATATATGTATGTATATATATATATATATATATATATATATATTAGTGATGTGCACTGGACATTTTTCGGGTTTTGTGTTTTGGTTTTGGATTCGGTTCCGCGGCCGTGTTTTGGATTCGGACGCGTTTTGGCAAAACCTCCCTGAAATTTTTTTGTCGGATTCGGGTGTGTTTTGGATTCGGGTGTTTTTTTACAAAACCCCCTCAAAAACAGCTTAAATCATAGAATTTTGGGGTCATTTTGATCCCATAGTATTATTAACCTCAATAACCATAATTTCCACTCATTTTAAGTCTATTCTGAACACCTCACACCTCACAATATTATTTTTAGTCCTAAAATTTGCACCGAGGTCGCTGAATGACTAAGCTAAGCAACCCAAGTGGCCGACACAAACACCTGGCCCATCTAGGAGTGGCACTGCAGTGTCAGACAGGATGGCACTTTAAAAAAATAGTCCCCAAACAGCACATGATGCAAAGAAAAAAAGAGGTGCACCAAGGTCGCTGGATGGCTAAGCTAAGCGACACAAGTGGCCGACACAAACACCTGGCCCATCTAGGAGTGGCACTGCAGTGTCAGACAGGATGGCACTTCAAAAAAATAGTCCCCAAACAGCACATGATGCAAAGAAAAAAAGAGGCGCAATGAGGTAGCTCTGTGACTAAGCCAAGCAACCCAAGTGGCCGACACAAACACCTGGCCCATCTAGGAGTGGCACTGCAGTGTCAGACAGGATGGCACTTCAAAAAAATAGTCCCCAAACAGCACATGATGCAAAGAAAAAAAGAGGTGCACCAAGGTCGCTGGATGGCTAAGCTAAGCGACACAAGTGGCCGACACAAACACCTGGCCCATCTAGGAGTGGCACTGCAGTGTCAGGCAGGATGGCACTTCAAAAAAATAGTCCCCAAACAGCACATGATGCAAAGAAAAAAGAGGCGCAATGAGGTAGCTCTGTGACTAAGCTAAGCAACCCAAGTGGCCGACACAAACACCTGGCCCATCTAGGAGTGGCACTGCAGTGTCAGACAGGATGGCACTTCAAAAAAATTGTCCCCAAACAGCACATGATGCAAAGAATAATGAAAGAAAAAAGAGGTGCAAGATGGAATTGTCCTTGGGCCCTCCCACCCACCCTTATGTTGTATAAACAGGACATGCACACTTTAACAAACCCATCATTTCAGCGACAGGGTCTGCCACACAACTGTGACTGAAATGACTGGTTGGTTTGGGCCCCAACCAAAAAAGAAGCAATCAATTTCTCCTTGCACAAACTGGCTCTACAGAGGCAAGATGTCCACCTCCTCCTCATCATCCGATTCATCACCCCTTTCACTGTGTACATCCCCCTCCTCACAGATTATTAATTCGTCCCCACTGGAATCCACCATCTCAGGTCGCTGTGTACTTTCTGGAGGCAATTGCTGGTGAATGTCTCCACGGAGGAATTGATTATAATTAATTTTGATGAACATCATCTTCTCCACATTTTCTGGAAGTAACTTCGTACGCCGATTGCTGACAAGGTGAGCGGCTGCACTAAACACTCTTTCGGAGTACACACTGGAGGGTGGGCAACTTAGGTAAAATAAAGCCAGTTTCTGCAAGGGCCTCCAAATTGCCTCTTTTCCTGCCAGTATACGTACGGACTGTCTGACGTGCCTACTTGGATGCGGTCACTCATATAATCCTCCACCATTCTTTCAATGGTGAGAGAATCATATGCAGTGACAGTAGACGACATGTCAGTAATCGTTGGCAGGTCCTTCAGTCCGGACCAGATGTCAGCACTCGCTCCAGACTGCCCTGCATCACCGCCAGCGGGTGGGCTCGGAATTCTTAGCCTTTTCCTCGCACCCCCAGTTGTGGGAGAATGTGAAGGAGGAGCTGTTGACGGGTCACGTTCCGCTTGACTTGACAATTTTCTCACCAGCAGGTCTTTGAACCTCTGCAGACTTGTGTCTGCCGGAAAGAGAGATACAACGTAGGTTTTAAATCTAGGATCGAGCACGGTGGCCAAAATGTAGTGCTCTGATTTCAACAGATTGACCACCCGTGAATCCTGGTTAAGCGAATTAAGGGTTCCATCCACAAGTCCCACATGCCTAGCGGAATCGCTCTGTTTTAGCTCCTCCTTCAATGTCTCCAGCTTCTTCTGCAAAAACCTGATGAGGGGAATGACCTGACTCAGGCTGGCAGTGTCTGAACTGACTTCACGTGTGGCAAGTTCAAAGGGTTGCAGAACCTTGCACAACGTTGAAATCATTCTCCACTGCACTTGAGTCAGGTGCATTCCCCCTCCTTTGCCTATATCGTAGGCAGATGTATAGGCTTGAATGGCCTTTTGCTGCTCCTCCATCCTCTAAAGCATATAGAGGGTTGAATTCCACCTCGTTACCACCTCTTGCTTCAGATGATGGCAGGACAGGTTCAGGACTGTTTGCTGGTGCTCCACTCTTCGGCACGCGGTGGCTGAATGCCGAAAGTGGCCCGCAATTCTTCGGGCCACCGACAGCATCTCTTGCACGCCCCTGTCGTTTTTTAAATAATTCTGCACCACCAAATTCAATGTATGTGCAAAACATGGGACGTGCTGGAATTTGCCCAGATGTAATGCACGCACAATATTGCTGGCATTGTCCGATGTCACAAATCCCCAGGAGAGTCCATTTGGGGTAAGCCATTCTGTGATGATGTTCCTCAGTTTCCGTAAGAGGTTGTCAGCTGTGTGCCTCTTCTGGAAAGCGGTGATACAAAGCGTAGCCTGCCTAGGAACGAGTTGGTGTTTGCGAGATGCTGCTACTGGTGCCGCCGCTGCTGTTCTTGCTGCGGGAGGCAATACATCTACCCAGTGGGCTGTCACAGTCATATAGTCCTGAGTCTGCCCTGCTCCACTTGTCCACATGTCCGTGGTTAAGTGGACATTGGGTACAACTGCATTTTTTAGGACACTGGTGACTCTTTTTCTGAGGTCTGTGTACATTTTCGGTATCGCCTGCCTAGAGAAATGGAACCTAGATGGTATTTGGTACCGAGGACACAGTACCTCAATCAAGTCTGTAGTTGCCTGTGAATTAACGGTGGATAACGGAAACACGTTTCTCACCGCCCAGGCTGCCAAGGCCTGCGTTATCCGCTTTGCAGCAGGATGACTGCTGTCATATTTCATCTTCCTTGCAAAGGACTGTTGGACAGTCAATTGCTTACTGGAAGTAGTACAAGTGGTCTTCCGACTTCCCCTCTGGGATGACGATCGACTCCCAGCAGCAACAACAGCAGCGCCAGCAGCAGTAGGCGTTACACTCAAGGATGAATCCCAGGCAGGAGAGGACTCATCAGACTTGACAGTGACGTGGCCTACAGGACTATTGGCTTTCCTGTGTAAGGAGGAAATTGACACTGAGGGAGTTGGTGGTGTGGTTTGCAGGAGCTTGGTTACAAGAGGAAGGGATTTAGTGGTCAGTGGACTGCTTCCGCTGTCATCCAAAGTTTTTGAACTTGTCACTGACTTATGATGAATGCGCTGCAGGTGACGTATAAGGGAGGATGTTCCGAGGTGGTTAACGTCCTTACCCCTACTTATTACAGCTTGACAAAGGCAACACACGGCTTGA
Source organism: Pseudophryne corroboree (assembly GCF_028390025.1). Lineage (NCBI taxonomy): Eukaryota > Metazoa > Chordata > Amphibia > Anura > Myobatrachidae > Pseudophryne > Pseudophryne corroboree. Next base: position 179,361,116 of record NC_086452.1, read on the forward strand.
CACCTGTTGTCCGCATTTGTGTTAAAATAATTCCACACCGAAGAGGTGATTTTTTTTGTAATTTGACCAGGCATGTCAATGGCCATATTTGTCCCACGGACAACAGGTGTCTCCCCGGGTGCCTGACTTAAACAAACCACCTCACCATCAGAATCCTCCTTGTCAATTTCCTCCTCAGCGCCAGCAACACCCATAGCCTCAATCTGGTGTACTTCAACAGTGACATCTTCAATTTGACTATCAGGAACTGGACTGCGGGTGCTCCTTCCAGCACTTGCAGGGGGCGTGCAAATGGTGGAAGGCGCCACCTCTTCCCGTCCAGTGTTGGGAAGGTCAGGCATCGCAGCCGACACAATTGGACTCTCCTTGGGGATTTGTGATTTAGAAGAACGCACAGTTCTTTGCTGTGCTTTTGCCAGCTTAAGTCTTTTCATTTTTCTAGTGAGAGGATGAGTGCTTCCATCCTCATGTGAAGCTGAACCACTAGCCATGAACATAGGCCAGGGCCTCAGCCGTTCCTTGCCACTCCGTGTCGTAAATGGCATATTGGCAAGTTTACGCTTCTCCTCAGATGCTTTTAATTTTGAATTTTGGGTCATTTCACTGAACTTTTGTGTTTTGGATTTTACATGCTCTCTACTATGACATTGGGCATCGGCCTTGGCAGACAACGTTGATGGCATTTCATCGTCTCGGCCATGACTAGTGGCAGCAGCTTCAGCACGAGGTGGAAGTGGATCTTGATCTTTTCCTATTTTACCCTCCACATTTTTGTTCTCCATCTTTTAATGTGTGGAATTATATGCCAGTATCAATAGCAATGGCCTACTACTATATATACTGCGCACAACTGAAATGCACCACAGGTATGGATGGATAGTATACTTGACGACACAGAGGTAGGTAGAGCAGTGGCCTACTGTACCATACTGCTATATATTATATACTGGTGGTCAGCAAACTGTGCAAAACTGAAATGCACCACATGTATGGATGGATAGTATACTTGACGACACAGAGGTAGGTAGAGCAGTGGCCTACTGTACCGTACTGCTATATATTATATACTGCGGGTCAGCAAACTGTGCAAAACTGAAATGCACCACAGGTATGGATGGATAGTATACTTGACGACACAGAGGTAGGTAGAGCAGTGGCCTACTGTACCGTACTGCTATATATTATATACTGGTGGTCAGCAAACTGTGCAAAACTGAAATGCACCACAGGTATGGATGGATAGTATACTTGACGACACAGAGGTAGGTAGAGCAGTGGCCTTCTATACCGTACTCCTATATATTATATACTGGTGGTCAGCAAAATTATGCACTGTACTCCTTCTATATACTACAATGCAGCACAGATATGGAGCGTTTTTCAGGCAGAGAACGTATAATACTGGTGGTCACTAGTCAGCAAAACTCTGCACTGTACTCCTATATAATACTGCTGGTCCCCAGTCCCCACAATAAAGCAGTGTGAGCACAGATATATGCAGCACAGTGAGCACAGATATGGAACGTTTTTCAGGCAGAGAATGTATAATACTGGTGGTCACTGGTCAGCAAAACTCTGCACTGTACTCCTCCTATATAATACTGCTGGTCCCCAGTCCCCACAATAAAGCAGTGTGAGCACAGATATATGCCGCACACTGAGCACAGATATGGAGCGTTTTTCAGGCAGAGAACGTATAATACTGGTGGTCACTGGTCAGCAAAACTTTACACTGTACTCATCCTATATAATACTGCTGGTCCCCAGTCCCCACAATAAAGCAGTGTGAGCATAGATATATGCAGCACACTGAGCACAGATATTGAGCGTTTTTCAGGCAGAGAATGTATAATACTGGTAGTCACTGGTCAGCAAAACTCTGCACTGTACTCCTCCTATATAATACTGCTGGTCCCCAGTCCCCACAATAAAGCAGTGTGAGCACAGATATATGCAGCACACTGAGCACAGATATGGAGCGTTTTTCAGGCAGAGAACGTATAATACTGGTGGTCACTGGTCAGCAAAACTCTGCACTGTACTCCTCCTATATAATACTGCTGGTCCCCAGTCCCCACAATAAAGCAGTGTGAACACAGATATATGCAGCACACTGAGCACAGATATGGAGCGTTTTTCAGGCAGAGAACGTACAATACTGGTGGTCACTGCTCAGCAAAACTCTGCACTGTACTCCTCCTATAATACTGCTGGTCCCCAGAATAAAGATATTTGCAGCCCCCTGAAAGTTCTGAAACAAAGTAAGAGGACGCCAGCCACGTCCTCTCACTATCATTTCCAATGCACGAGTGAAAAATGGCGGCGACGCGCGGCTCCTTATATAGAATCCGAATCTCGCGAGAATCCGACAGCGGGATGATGACGTTCGGGCCCGCTCGGGTTAACCGAGCAATACTGGAGTATCCGAGTATGCCTCGGACCCGTGTAAAATGGGTGAAGTTCGGGGGGGTTCGGATTTCGAGGAACCGAACCCGCTCATCACTAATATATATATATATATATATATATAGTCAGACTTAACCACCCGGCACTCTGTTTCAGGATTCCGTGAGTAGAAGTTACTGCCCATAATAGAATATAGATCTGGCGGCACTCAGGCAGACTGAGACAGTTGATTTTGCAGATAAAATTCCTTTAATCCATCCTACGACGTTTCGGGGTATAACCCCGTCGTCATGGACAAAGCATTCACATTTAACAGACCAACAAACTGAGCTTATATAGCAATACTGACACTTGTTATACACAACTATCATGCTCACCTGGCCGTGGCTTGCGGCATCCGTCACTCCCGCACTCACTACACTGTGGACGCTGGAAAATGACGTCAGCCGGTAAGGCCAATGAACAGCCGGTCACATGGTCATGGGTTGTTGCTAGGTGACGATAGATAAACAGAAAAAATGTACAAATACCGCTCCTGAACAACGTGTACATACAAAAATAGAAAAAAGCACACAGACCCACTAACTAAACACTTTTTTTTTTTTTTAAGATATTTTATTGAGATTTTTCATCATACAAAACATAAGAGTTTAAAACAGACGAAAATTAGTAAAAGCATCTTTTCCAAAAATGGTCAATATAATACAAAGTCATAATAGTAATTTTGTTACAATGCAAATGATAATTGCATGCCAATAATAAAAGGAATTATCATTATGTTGAGATTATAGATACATAACAACAAATAAAGGTACTTTCCTCATCTTTAATCACTATCTATAAATTTTCAAGACTGGCCTTGAAGTAATCATAACTTATTGACTAAGTATAGACTCCAAACAAAATTAAAATACCTGGGAGGGAGGGAGGGAGGGAGGGAAGGAAAGGGTGTAAAATAGGAGAAATAAGAAAAAATAGAAGAAGATAGAAAAAGGAAAGAAAAAGAGAATAGATATTAAACAATATTTCACAATTCAAAAATTTTCCGAATACCAAGAACGAATAAATCCAAATAAAAACCAATATGTAATTGTGCGTTTATCCAATTAAACCTTCAAAAAGGAAATTGGTTCCTATGTTAAAGCTACACCAGTCTTAAAGAGGAAAATCCCCAAAGATTCTATAAATATGTGATTGAATCTCCGAATCCAAAGTGTTTATAAATTAGTGATGAGCGGATTCGGTTTTACTCGGTTTTACTCGGTTCTCAAAACGGCATCTTATTGGCTCACGGATGTCACGTGTTTTGGATAGCCAATAAGATGCCGTTTTGAGAACCGAGTAAAACCGAGTAAAACCGAATCCACTCATCACTATTATAAATGGAGCCCATTTGGAATAAAATTTTTGTATATTCACATCCACACTTAAACAAGCATATTTCTTTTCATAATATAAAATATTTGTCAATTTACGTTTAACCTCTAAGACTGTAGGGGCTGATTTTTTTGTCCAATGAAGTAATATACATTTCTTACATATAGTAAGAATAGTAATAAGAAGAGGTAAAATATGTTTTTTATTATGACCCAGATACCAGGTGGAGAAGTTAAGTCCTAGACAGGCTTTTGGATCCGGTCTTAGCTGCAGGCCAAACAATGAATTTAGAAAATATATTATCTTACACCAAAAATTTCTCAACTTATAGCAATCCCATGTACAATGAATAAAATTTGCAATTGTAGTTCCACATTTAATACAAGTACCCTGTTCTTCTTTTACCATATGCCTCCTTTGATGTGGAGTAATATATGCTCTATGTAGTATCCGTACATATACCTCTTGCAAATATGCAGAAGAGAGGACTCTCAGAGAGATATCCGATAGTTCTGTCAATTCTGAAATATCAGAGAGGGAAGGAATATCTGCTTTCCACTTCTGCAACAAATTATCCCATTGCACGTGTTCAGTATCACCCATTATTAATTGGTATAAATATTTAATTTTGTAATTTTTAGTCAAAAGAAAAGTGAACAACATATCAACAGATTTTACTTGCGATACATGAACACCCCTCTTGTGTATAAAAGGTTTTGATGCTTTAATAGAAGTCAAAAAATGACGTGTTTAGAAGTACATGAACATATGATTTTGTGGAATAGAATAAGTAAGACAGATATCAGAAAATGTAGAAATCGAGCCTCCTGGGTCAAAAACTTTATATGACAAATCTAGTCCTTTCCTTTTCCACGCTGTAAATCTTGAATTAGTCAAAGTTGGAGGGAATGAGGGGTTTCCCCACAATGATATAAATTGGGTCACGTAAGGGTTAGTTTTAAATTTATTATTTATGGCTAGCCATGCTTTATAGGTATCTTCAAAAAGAACATGAGTCTTGATCCATTGAGGAATTAATGACAATTTGGATTGTAATAGAGCTCCTGGGGCATATGGGTAAAATATAGCTGATTCTAAATCAAAATCTACATATTCATTTTTATTTAAAATCCAGGCATTGATATATCTGAAAAAGATGGAAAGTGAATAGGCTGGCAAGTCAGGATATCCCAAACCTCCTTTCCGTCTATGTACAACCATTTTCGCCCTAGAAATTCGTGGGCGTTTACCCTGCCAGATAAATTTGGAAAATACTGCATCCAATTTCCTAATATCTGAGACAGATAAAGCTATCGGAATTTGTTGCATACAATAAAATAATTTCGGAAATATTATAGATTGAACAACAGCTAATCTTCCCAAGAGAGAGAGCGGCAAATCTTTCCATGACTCAAGCTTCAATGCTATCTTAGCGATTACTGAAGTAAAATTGGTCATATACATCTGAGATAGATCTGAGCAAATCTGTATTCCTAAATATTTAATGCGTGAGGAAGCAAGAGCTAACGGAATGTTCATAGATTTCAAAAAGTCAGAATTTGTAGTCCCTAAAAGGAGTACTTCTGATTTCGTTATATTAATTTTATATCCTGATATTTTACTAAAAGAGTCTATCAAATTAAACAAAGCTGGTAATGAACTAGAAGGTTTCGAAATGAAAAGAAGGGCATCATCTGCAAATAGTCCAATCTTTAATTCTTCTGAATTAATTTTGATATCTTTAATCAACGATGACTCTCGGATAGCAACCGCTAACGGTTCAATCGCGATAGCGAAAAGGAGAGGGGACAAGGGACAGCCTTGTCTAGTTCCTCTATTTAAGAAGAAGGGAGAAGATAGTATACCGTTACAAGCTACCTGAGATTTAGGAGTAGAGTATATAGTGCGAAGAATAGCAATGAATTGGGGGGGAAAACCAAAATTAGCTAAAGTTTTAAATAGATGGGGCCATAATACTAAATCAAATGCTTTTTCCGCATCTAATGCGACTACAATCGGAGAAGAAGATGAAGCAAAAGCATTAGAACATACATGTTGAATCGCAGCTAAAACCCTCCTTACATTCACCACAGAGTGGCGTCCTGTAATGAATCCAGTCTGATCTTTATGTATCAGTAAAGGCAGAATATGTTTTAAACGTTCTGCTAAGATTTTTGTAAATATCTTGTAATCATTGTTTAGGAGCGATATAGGTCTATATGACCCTGGTAGATTTAAATCTCGCCCTTCCTTGGGTAAGACCTTGATAATCGCATCCAAAAAATGTAAAGGGAGTTTACTACTTGTAATAATATGATTAAAACAATCTGCTAACGGTTTATCTATTAGCGGACTCATCAAGTGGTAGAATTCAGTAGAAAAGCCATCTGGGCCTGGAGCCTTTGCCACTTTCAACTGTCTAATAACTTTAGATACTTCTTCTGGGGTAATCGGAGCTATCAGAGTTTGTGAGAAGGAATTAGAAAGCTGAGGTAAAGAAAGAGAATCCCAAAGAGAAGAAAAAGAAGAAGATTTAGAATCACTATTATCCAAAGGAGAAGAATATAAATTTTCATAGAAGGATTTCAAAATATTCGCTATTTGCTGATCTGACGTAGTGAGAGAGCCATCCGAGGTTTTTAAAGGGTGTACTACTGTTTTATGTCTGGAACCTTGCAGAAGATTAGTAAGAAGTTTTCCAGTCTTATTACCAAATCTGTAAAACTTAGAATTTACATTAAACAAATATTTATCTCCACTTATTTGAAGAAATTCATTAAAATGTATTTGGGCATTAATATATTGAGTCTTAGTAAGAGGGGAAGGAGATTGCTTAAATAATTGAAATGTATTAGAAAGCTGAGATTGAAGACTGATATACAAATCATTTCTCTTTTTTGACATTTGGGAATGGTACTGTATGAGGTCACCTCTTAGAACTGCTTTGGCTGTCTGCCAAAAGATTGAGGGATTATCCTTTGCATATTCCTCATTATGAAAAGCATAATCCCTCCAGTTTTGCATTAAATTGTTTTTAAATAATTTCGATTTAGTCAAATAAACCGGGAACTTCCACATGGGGTTAGTATTGTTAGATTTTTTAATGCGTAAGACTATACAAATTAAACCATGATCTGATAAAACCGGGGGTTCAATAGTTGCCAAATGAACTTTAGGAAATAGGGAGTTAGCAACAAAAATATAATCAATGCGTGACCATGTGTTGTGAGTCATGGAAAGACAAGAATACTCTCTCTCTATGGGATTAAGTGCTCGCCAAGAGTCTATTAAATTCAGTGATTTAGTAAAAAAATCAATACCTAACCTAGGAAGTCGCAATAAAGATTTCGGAGGAGGGGAACGGTCCAAAAAGGACGTAATTAAATTAAAATCTCCACAAATTATCAATGTAGATGGATCATAAGTATAAAGCTTAGCTAGTATTTGTCTCATAAAGGATTTTTTATATGGCGTAGGGGCATATATACTACAAATATTATAACAAATACTTGCAACTACAATTTTCACTATGACATAGCGACCATCCAAATCACTATCTACAGAGGCAACTTGGAGATCAAGAGAGCGTTTAGCAAGAATTGCCACTCCACTTGATTTAGTGGTATAAGATGAAGATCCCAGTAAGACCCAACTTAACATTTGTAATTTTTTGACTTCAGGGGCCAGCAAGTGTGTTTCTTGTAAGCAGATAATATCCACAGACAATTTATTGAGATACAGCAATAATTTCCGACGTTTAGCCGGTGTATGAATACCACGAATGTTTAACGATCCAATTTTAACTGACATTAATACCTTTTGGATATATATAATTAAATAGAATTTCGAATCGTGAAGTCAGACAGAAAAGAAATAGAGGGGGAGAATAAGGGAAGAACAATAGGGAACAAAAACAAAACATCACATAAACAGACCGGATCTTGTCGGTAATGAAACAACTTGAGCAGAATAACAATATTTGCAAATAGGACTTCCAGTTACTGTCCCCAGTCCGTACCTCCAGGGTTCCAAACATAGGGAAATCCAGCAAAAACATACCAATAAATTAAGAAAAATCCGACACAGCTCCTTCTTTCACCACCAGCTTAATTATGGTATAAAATACCATCCAAAAGAAACTGTCACCGCATCCATATGGCTATATTCTTATATTGAAAAAATGTCAGAATAAAATTAGAAAACAGACCAATTTAAAGTTTCAGAAGCCAACAGTTATAGTGCAAAATCACCCATCGGTAATGTCAGAATTACGTTTCCCATCGACTTCTTCCTTTAAAAAGGCTGCCGCATCTGCTGGATTGGTAAAATCTAAATGTCCCGAATCTGTAAAAATCCGCAACCTTGCTGGAAACATCATAAAGAACTTGCGCTGATCTTCAACTAAAGCCGAACACACTGGTGAACAGGATTTCCGCAGCTTGGATAGCTCCACCTAGAAGTCCTGAAACAATCTTATAGAATGTCCCTCCCAATCCAGTGACTTAACTTTTCGCGATGCTTTCCATATCTCTTGCTTGTGCAAATAATTCAAAGTCTTAAAAATGACTGCTCTCGGACGATTTGGGGGTGGTTTTGCTGCACCACCAATTCTGTGTACCCGCTCAATAATAAGATCAACACATGCAGCTTCAATATGTAGCATCTTAGGGAGTGTGTTTCTCACAAAGTGTGCAAGAGAAGCTCCGACCAGGGATTCAGGGAGACCAACGATTCTTAAATTATTTCTTCGCGTTCTATTTTCTATATTATCTAGCTTCTCAGAGAGGCGTGTATTATCAATCGTTAAAGTACGAACTTCTTTCTGTAGAGTGTCTATATCATCTCTAGCAACACTTATATGGCTTTCAGTATCAGACACTCTTCTGTTAAGCTGTTGTAGCTGGGAAGTGATATCTGTCACAGCCTTATTTAAAAGGGGTTCAACAGTTGCTTGTATAGCGGCTATCATGTCAGCATAAGTTGAGGTAAATGTACCTGAGCCAGCATTTCCGTCCCCACCTGCCGGGGTCTCCGAGAAGAGGTCTGGTATTACCCTCTTAGATGCTGGCGTCCCCGGGGTCGAATCTGCACCCGGCGCCATATTGTGTTCTCCACGGCGTTTCTCCTGACGCGGCTGTTGTGCCGGGGCTGGTATTTTCGGAGCCGGAGATGCAGCCAGATATTTATCCATAGTGACCTCCTTGCGGCGCGGGGACCTTGACCGGTGGGTTCGTGGGGTAGACAGCTTTAATGTTGTCCAGAGCTGGGGTGAGTTACGGAGCTGGTGAGAGACGCTGCTCACGCTCTCATGCCGGAACCGGAAGTTCACTAACTAAACACTTATTAAAAACTTGACACCTCAGCCGTGAGCCACTGATGCCAAAACGTTTACAGATGCATGTAATCTACATGCTGTATTGCACTAAGACCTGCAGTGTTGGATGACATAATATTAAACCCCAGAGAAAGGCACCAATTAAAATCAATCTTTTAAACCAAGGCTAACGCTAATCAGTCATCCTTATTTACATGAGTGCTTGTATGCCCAATTGTTCATTAAGCCCCTTCGGGGCAATGGTATTCAGCCTATCAATCCATCTGCACTCTTTCTGTAAGAGTATTTTACCTCGGTTGCCCCCTCTATGTGATGCTGGCACATGATCAATAATGATCGCTCTGATGCTTGCTATGGTGTGTCGAGCCTGCAGACAATGCCTGGCGACCAAGTGAGTTGATGATGTGTGGGGCGGATGTGACTAGCCTCTACACCTGCATACTACATGATGCAGGTGTGGAGGCTGTACAACATCTGATCACTAATAATCCATCATATGCAGGTCCAGCTGTTCCATTTTTCCTACGCTTATTGGGATTAGTACTTACCCGTAATTATTTTACTTTTAATGGGAAATACTACCTGCAGAAGACAGGCTGTGCGATGGGGTCCCCGGTGGACCCATCGTATGCCAACGCATACATGTTTTCTATTGAAACCAACCACCTACGTTTGGGTAAACCTATTTGTCCACAGGTCTACTATTATAGACTCTATATAGACGACCTGATAATCTTTTGGGAAGGATCAGCGCTTACTCTCAAAGATGTTCTGGACTCTCATAATGCCACAGATAATCCCGTCAAACTCACATTTGAGATGAGCTCATCCTCTATTCATTTCTTAGATGTGCAGATTAACATACATGAGGGGGCCATTAGGACATCACTGTATATCAAGCCCACAGATAGGAATTCACTGTTGAGCCATAGCAGTTTCCACCCTTTGGCTCTTAGAAAGGGGTTACCCTACAGTCAATTTCTTAGAGTGAGGCGCATTTCCTCGGACCGAAATGAATGTGATCAGGCTATAGATCAGATGGTGGACAAGTTTGCACAAAGAGGTTACCTTAGGAAAGAATTGAACATTGCCAGGGCAAAAGCGCTTAATATTCCTAGAGAGCGAGCCTTATTGGGCAAAGACTCCACACAAACAGACAATGCCACTAGACAAGCATTGATCCCTTGGGTCAATGAATATACTACTAACACACAGTCAACTACCAGGACAGCTAAAGAGTACTGGCCTATTGTTAGCTCGGATAGAGATTTAACAGCATTGCACAATAGTCGGTTACTCCCCAGTTATAAGAGGGGTATAAACATTGCGGACATGGTAGTTAAGAAGGATATTTTCTCTATTACTAAACAGAACCAATCTCACTTTTTAAGACCTAAATTGGGGTGCTTTAAATGCTTTGGATGTTTAACTTGCAATACCCTCCTAACAGGGTCTACGTTCAATCATCCACTCACAGGCAAATCGTATCGGATCAAGCATCGAGTCACATGCACGACCACCCATGTGGTCTACATGTTGAAATGCCTATGTGGATTTGCCTATGTGGGTAAAACCCAGAGGCAATTCCGTGAACGCATGGCAGGGCATCGCAGCTCTATTAAACAAGCGTTAGAAAAGGGAAAGAGCGACCACCCGGTCGCCAGGCATTTTCTGCAGGCTCGACACACCATAGCAAGCATCAGAGCGATCATTATTGATCATGTGCCAGCATCACATAGAGGGGGCAACCGAGGTAAAATACTCTTACAGAAAGAGTGCAGATGGATTGATAGGCTGAATACCATTGCCCCGAAGGGGCTTAATGAACAATTGGGCATACAAGCACTCATGTAAATAAGGATGACTGATTAGCGTTAGCCTTGGTTTAAAAGATTGATTTTATAAGAATTAGTGCCTTTCTCTGGGGTTTAATATTATGTCATCCAACACTGCAGGTCTTAGTGCAATACAGCATGTAGATTACATGCATCTGTAAACGTTTTGGCATCGGTAGGTCACGGTTGAGGTGTCAAGTTTTCAATAAGTGTTTAGTTAGTGGGTCTATGTTCTTTTTTCTCTTTTTGTATGTACACGTTGTTCAGGAGCGGTATTTGTAATTTTTTTCTGTTTATCTAGCGTCATCTAGCAACAACCCATGGCCATGTGACCGGCTGTTCATTGGCCTTACCGGCTGACGTCATTTTCCAGCGTCCACAGTGTAGTGAGTGCCGGAGTGACGGACGCCGCAAGCCACGGCCAGGTGAGCATGATAATTGTGTATAACAAGTGTCAGTGCTGCTATATAAGCTCAGTTTGTTGGTCTGTTAAATGTGAATGCTTTGTCCCTGACGACGGGGTTATACCCCAAAACGCCGTAGGATGGATTAAAGGAATTTTATCTGCAAAATCAACTGTCTCAGTCTGCCTGAGTGCCGCCGGATCTATATTCTATATATATGTATATATATATATATATATATATATATGTATGTATATATATATATATATATATATAACACTTTCCAAAGTGCACTAATACTGTGTACTAGGTGATTCATCGTGCCCTACGTGCGCTCTTCACACCGTCATAAGGGGAGAGACGCCCCCTTAACCCTTGCACGCCCTTGTGGCGTGCAATATTTGTATTATATGGAGTATTACCTCCAATCATAATTGTGTGAGTGGTTAAATATTGCACGGACAAAGGGCGTACGATGGTTAAGGGGTTGTAGCTAGAGATGAGCGGGTTCGGTTTCTCTGAATCCGAACCCGCCAGAACTTCATGTTTTTTTTCACGAGTCCGAGCGACTCGGATCTTCCCGCCTTGCTCGGTTAACCCGAGCGCGCCCGAACGTCATCATGACGCTGTCGGATTCTCGCGAGGCTCGGATTCTATCGCGAGACTCGGATTCTATATAAGGAGCCGCGCGTCGCCGCCATTTTCACACGTGCATTGAGATTGATAGGGAGAGGACGTGGCTGGCGTCCTCTCCGTTTAGACACTTGATTTACTAATTTTGGGGAGCATTAGGAGTACTCAGTAGTGTACAGTGCAGAGTTTTGCTGATAGTGACCAGTGACCACCACTTTTATTTATAATCCGTTCTCTGCCTGAAAAAAGCGATACACAGCACACAGTGACTCAGTCACATACATACCATATCTGTGTGCACTGCTCAGGCTCAGGCCAGTGTGCTGCATCATCTATATATATTATATATCTGTCTGACTGCTCAGCTCACACAGCTTATAATTGTGGGGGAGACTGGGGAGCACTACTGCAGTGCCAGTTATAGGTTATAGCAGGAGCCAGGAGTACATAATACTATATTAAAATTAAACAGTGCACACTTTTGCTGCAGGAGTGCCACTGCCAGTGTGACTAGTGACCAGTGACCTGACCACCAGTATATAATATTAGTAGTATACTATCTCTTTATCAACCAGTCTATATTAGCAGCAGACACAGTACAGTGCGGTAGTTCACGGCTGTGGCTACCTCTGTGTCGGCACTCGGCAGCCCGTCCATAATTGTATATACCAGTGACCTAACCGTGGTTTTTTTTTCTTTCTTTATACATACATACTAGTTACGAGTATACTATCTCTTTATCAACCAGTCTATATATTAGCAGCAGACACAGTACAGTGCGGTAGTTCACGGCTGTGGCTACCTCTGTGTCGGCACTCGGCAGCCCGTCCATAATTGTATATACCAGTGACCTAACCGTGGTTTTTTTTTCTTTCTTTATACATACATACTAGTTACGAGTATACTATCTCTTTATCAACCAGTCTATATATTAGCAGCAGACACAGTACAGTGCGGTAGTTCACGGCTGTGGCTACCTCTGTGTCGGCACTCGGCAGCCCGTCCATAATTGTATATACCAGTGACCTAACCGTGGTTTTTTTTTCTTTCTTTATACATACATACTAGTTACGAGTATACTATCTCTTTATCAACCAGTCTATATATTAGCAGCAGACACAGTACAGTGCGGTAGTTCACGGCTGTGGCTACCTCTGTGTCGGCACTCGGCAGCCCGTCCATAATTGTATATACCACCTAACCGTGGTTTTTTTTCTTTCTTTATACATACATACTAGTTACGAGTATACTATCTCTTTATCAACCAGTCTATATATTAGCAGCAGACACAGTACAGTGCGGTAGTTCACGGCTGTGGCTACCTCTGTGTCGGCACTCGGCAGCCCGTCCATAATTGTATATACCACCTAACCGTGGTTTTTTTTTCTTTCTTTATACATACATACTAGTTACGAGTATACTATCTCTTTATCAACCAGTCTATATATTAGCAGCAGACACAGTACAGTGCGGTAGTTCACGGCTGTGGCTACCTCTGTGTCGGCACTCGGCAGCCCGTCCATAATTGTATATACCACCTAACCGTGGTTTTTTTTTCTTTCTTTATACATACATACTAGTTACGAGTATACTATCTCTTTTTCTTTGCGTCATGTGCTGTTTGGGGAGGGTTTTTTGGAAGGGACATCCTACGTGACACTGCAGTGCCACTCCTAAATGGGCCCGGTGTTTGTGTCGGCCACTACGGTCGCTAATCTTACTCACACAGCTACCTCATTGCGCCTCTTTTTTTCTCTGCGTCATGTGCTGTTTGGGGAGGGTTTTTTGGAAGGGACATCCTACGTGACACTGCAGTGCCACTCCTAGATGGGCCCGGTGTTTGTGTCGGCCACTAGGGTCGCTAATCTTACTCACACAGCTACCTCATTGCGCCTCTTTTTTTCTTTGCGTCATGTGCTGTTTGGGGAGGGTTTTTTGGAAGGGACATCCTGCGTGACACTGCAGTGCCACTCCTAGATGGGCCCGGTGTTTGTGTCGGCCACTAGGGTCGCTTATCTTACTCACACAGCGACCTCGGTGCAAATTTTAGGACTAAAAATAATATTGTGAGGTGTGAGGTATTCAGAATAGACTGAAAATGAGTGTAAATTATGGTTTTTGAGGTTAATAATACTTTGGGATCAAAATGACCCCCAAATTCTATGATTTAAGCTGTTTTTTAGTGTTTTTGGAAAAAAACACCCGAATCCAAAACACACCCGAATCCGACAAAAATAATTCGGTGAGGTTTTGCCAAAACGCGTTCGAACCCAAAACACGGCCGCGGAACCGAACCCAAAACCAAAACACAAAACCCGAAAAATTTCAGGCGCTCATCTCTAGTTGTAGCCCCTTCTAACAGCGTGAACAGTGCACGCATGGCCTGATGAATCACCTAGTCGGTGCTGTGGTTGGGGAGTGGCGGGTGCTGGGGAGACGCAGATGGGGGAGGGGGTCCGGGTGTGAGGGAGGGGTGGTCGCGGGTGTGCCGTCGGTGGGGGAGGGGCTTGTGTGGTGGTGACACGGGTGCGGCGGATGCGTGGGTGCTGTGGGTGGGGTCTGGAGCCACCGCGGGTGGGGGAGGAGCGGTTGCGTGGGTGCCGCAGGTGGGGGAGGGGTGGGTGCAGTGGTGCCACGGTTGAAGGAGGGGGTCCGGAGCCACCACGGGTGCCATGGATGGGGCCCGGAGGTACTGCGAGTTGGGGAGGAGCGGGTAATGCTTCTCCTACTTCTCGTCCTGGAAGCAGCTAAGCTGCTGTCCTCCCTTTGGCAGTGGCTTGCACAGCACAGCAGCCAAGCAGCCAGTCACTATTGTTAGCGCCGGTGTCCCACACCGCCGCATTACAGGAAAGAAGATGCACTCAATAAACTGCAGCTCCCAGCAGCCCTTAGTGCTGGAATGCTTCGGCGATAAGGGCTGCTGGGAGCTGTAGTTTATTTAGTGCATCTACTTTCCTGTAATGTGGCATGTTGGGACACCGGCGCTAACAATAGTGACTGGCTGGCAGAACTGACTGACACGCAGAGTCAATGTAAAAGGTGAGAGTGCTGTGCAGTTTCAGTGACACTGCACAGCAGTGCAGCACTGTCACCTTTTATATTGATTCAGCATCCAGACATTACCCTCTGCGATATCACCCACTCTATCTGTTACATTAGCCATCTCGGGGCTTCCAGGCCGGCAGCCCTGGTGCTATGTTGCGGAGTCAGGGCCTCTGGGGATCTGGGCACAGCTGTGGCTGGGGGCACTTCTGTGACTTCACGCGCAGAGAAGGCTCCAGGGCTCAGAGAGTAAGAGTGCAGGGAGGACTACGAAAGCCTTCCGCTGCACTGCTTTCATACACATCTATGCCGTTGGCCACAGCAGCTTTTGTTCCACCTACGCCGTGGCTAGGGAATGGGGATTGTTGATGCCAGAGTGGGCAGGCAGACTGGCAGCAGGACGTAGGACTCTGCAGTATAGGATTTTTCCCCCCCTATCTACAGCGCAGAGACTTGCTGCAGATGCAGTGGCATACTCTCCAACTGTACCTTTTTGGCAGGTACAGTACCTTTTTTATGGTCTGTACTGATTTTTGGCTCTCCAAAGTATAGGAAAAGTTTTTGAAATTGTAGCGATTTTTATGTGTAAATTGTTGAAGGGTATGTTGCTGCAGATGCAGTGGGCCTATTTTGGGGTGTGGCCCTGGAGCTGCAGCTCCATCAGCACCATTGTTACTCCTGCTCTGGGAACACACAGCAGCCAAAGGGCAGAGCCTCCTATTGGATGTAACCTGTGTGGGATGGCATTTCTTGCCCAATCACCTGTGGACTGGGTGTGATAGACCTGCTGCTAACCCAATGAGAGCTCCTAGCCACGCCCAGTGTTAGCCACACAGTCACAGAGTGACAGATCTGGATGTAACCTGTGTGGGAGGGCGTTTCTTGCCCAATCAGCTGTGGACTGGGTGTGATAGACCTGCTGCTAACCCAATGAGAGCTCCTAGCCACACCCAGCATTAGCCACACAGTCACAGAGTGACAGATCTGGGCTATTATATAGGAGATGGATGTTTGCTTAAACGGAATATGTTCGATTTTGAACTTTCAAGCAGAAGTTTCCCGAATTTCTTGACCTTTTGTGATCTAATGGATGAGGGCCTGTAGAAACACCCTCTCACCAAAAAGTCACCCAAACAGATATAGTAGTAAATTATTTAGCGACAATCAATCAATAAAGATAAAATCAATCAATCAATAAAGATAAAATTCATTTATTTTACAGATTCTGGAATTATTGACAATACATAATCAGTGTAGGTATTGTCACAGCTTCCCATATAGGGATTACAGCATTAACAATGGGGGTCATTCCGAGATTGGGTGTTTCTGGGTGGTAACTGGCCGTTTTCCGGGAGTGTGCTAAAAAACGCAGGCGTGTCAGGTAAAAACGCAGGCGTGCCTGGGGAAACGAGGGATTGGCTGGCCAAATGCAGGGCGTGTTTGTGACGTCAAAACAGGAACTAAACTGAAGTGAGCGCAAGGAAGGAGTAGGTCTGCAGCTACTCTGAAACTGCTTGAAAAAATGTCAGCACTGTTCTGCTAACCTTTCGTTCGCACTTCTGCTAAGCTAAGATACACTCCCAGAGGGCGGCGGCTTAGCATTTGCACTGCTGCTAAAAGCAGCTAGCGAGCGATCAACTTGGAATGACCCCCTATGTTATCCCACATAAACACATCAATGTGAGATAATTGTTGACATAGTTGAACCACCCACACCTTCAAAGGTGTGAGCTCTAGGGTACCCACTCAGACAATTGGGTGATAGACGAGAATTGATAAACCCTACGCGTTTCATCCAAAGTGAACTTCTTCAGGGGTAGGTATCTAATAGTTTTCTCTCACCTATTATGTAACTCTCTCACCTATTCTCTCGTTTATCACCCTATCCTAGATCTCACACCTTTGAGGATGAGGGTGGTTCATCTATGTCAACAATCCTCTCACATTGGTGTGTTTATGCGGGATAACATTGTTAATGCTGTAATCCCTATATGGGTAGCTGTAACAATACCTACACTGATTATGTATTGTCAATAATTTCAGAATCTGTAAAAAAAAAAAAAAAAGAATTTTGGTATCTTTATTGATTTTTTGTCTCCAAATAATTTACTACTATATCTGTTTGGGTGACTTTTTGGTGAGAGGATATTTCTACAGGCCCTCAACAGGGAGATCACAAAAGGTCAAGAAATTGGGGAAACTGGACCAAGAGGAAGCCCCAGGGGAGTGTTGGGTACATTCAGGTTGTCTCTTTAATATTGTGTCAAAGATTATCTGGCAGTTGGAAATTATAATATTATAATACATTTAAATCACTTCTTGTCCCTCCCTCACCTAACCCACCAGCCACTGTCAGTGCGCAAGATCTTGCTTCCTATTTCAAGGACAAGATTGACAAGATCCGAAATGAAATGGTATGCTCTTCCACAGCAAGTGACCTGCTCAATTCCCTGCCTGAACCCTCTAACATCTTCTCTTCCTTTGATCCTACAAATGAAGATGAAGTATCTGCACTCTTTTAATCTGCCTACTCTAATACCTCTCCCCTTGACTCTATACCCTCACAAATTAGTAAAGCTCTGTCTACTGTGCTCATCCCAACCTTAACAAAAATCTGTAATCTCTCCCTGTCTACTGGTATCTTTCCTTCTCTATACAAGCATGCAGTGATTACTCCCATTCTGAAAAAACACAACTCTGACCCGAACGCTCTCTCTAACTACCGTCCCATCTCTCAGCTCCCATGCCCCTCCAAGCTACTGGAGAGACTTGCCTACACTCGCCTCACACACTTTCTTAACTCACACAGCCTACTGGACCCACTTCAGTCAGGATTTCGTGCCCAACACTCCACAGAGACAGCACTGACTAAGGTAGTGAATGATTTGGTCACTGCTAAATCTAAAGGACATTTCTCTCTACTTATTCTCCTTGATCTCTCTGCTGCTTTTGACACTGTTGACCACTCTCTTCTCATACAAACACTACAATCCCTAGGTATTCAGGACACAGCCCTTTCTTGGTTCTCATCCTACCTATCTAATCGCTCCTTCAGTGTTCGTTTCTCTGATTCCACCTCTCCTTCGCTACCTCTCTCAGTTGGAGTACCGCAAGGCTCAGTCCTAGGTCCTCTGCTTTTCTCTATCTATACCACATCTCTTGGCAAACTAATCAACTCTTTCGGATTTCAGTACCATCTGTATGCGGATGATACTCAAATCTACCTATCCTCCCCTGATTTGTCACCATCTGTATTGGGCCGTGTCACTGCATGCCTTTCTGCCATTTCATCTTGGATGACATCTCGCCACCTCAAACTTAATATTTCCAAACAGAATTAATTATATTTCCACCGGCCAATAGTAGTTTCCAACCTGATATCTCTATCACTGTTGAGAACTCTGCAATCACCCCTACCCCACAAGCTCGCTGCCTAGGTGTCATTCTTGACTCTGAACTGTCCTTTGTTACCCACATTCAATCTGTCTCAAGATCATGTTACATACATCTAAGAAACATATCCAAAATACGCCCTTATCTTACACAAGACACAGCAAAAACTCTAATCCATGCTCTCATTATCTCCCGCATTGATTATTGTAATAGTCTCCTGACCGGTCTTCCCAAACATAGGCTCTC
The DNA here is from genome assembly GCF_028390025.1 of Pseudophryne corroboree. Classification (NCBI taxonomy): domain Eukaryota; kingdom Metazoa; phylum Chordata; class Amphibia; order Anura; family Myobatrachidae; genus Pseudophryne; species Pseudophryne corroboree. Next base: position 179,379,787 of record NC_086452.1, read on the forward strand.
ACCACTACAATCCATTTTGAATGCAGCTGCAAGACTAATCTTCCTTGCCAGACGTTCATCGTCTGCAGATCCGCTCTGTCAGTCCCTCCATTGGTTACCGGTATTCTACCGTATTAAATATAAAATACTTTTACTCACATACAAGGCTATTAACCAAACTGCACCAACATACATCTCTTCACTCATCTCAAAATATCTCCCTACCCGACCTCTCCGCTCTGCACAAGATCTACGTCTCTCATCCACACGCATTACTTGTTCACACTCAAAATTACAGGACTTTATCCGGGCTTCACCCACTCTGTGGAATGCCCTCCCACGCACAGTAAGACTCGCCTCTAGTCTCCAAACCTTTAAATGTTCCCTGAAAACTCACCTCTTCAGACAAGCCTATCAAATTCCAGACCCACCGACATAACCTTCAGTGCTTCCCTATCTAATTACATCCTCTGTAGAATATTCATAACATCACATATCTTGTCTTTCTTTAGTCTCACACCCTCCTGACACTTGGATAACTTTGTGGGGTATCATCATACAACCCATTAAGAACCTAGCAATCTGGTGGACCATTATGCAATAGGTAGCATCTATCCTTGTGTATCTATGCCTATTTCCCTATAGATTGTAAGCTTGCGAGCAGGGCCTTCCTACCTCTGTCTGTCTGTTTTTACCCAGTTTTGTTCTATTACTGTTGTTCTAATTGTAAAGCGCAACGGAATATGCTGTGCTATATAAGAAACTGTTAATAAATAAATAAATAAATAATATTGATTGCTGTGGATACACAGAAATACCTTGCAATTTCATACATGAGATCCCATCCATGCAGGTCCAGTCAAGGTGTTGGAGCAAGCACTCCCAGCAATCAGGCCCACCTGTGCCACACTTTTACAAAGCTAATTAGGGCAAGGGCTCAGGGCTCCTGATAGCAACAAGTGGCCAGGCGATAGAGGTTGGGCCAGTGGGTTAGAGTCAGGGAGCCTGAGGTTTGTGTACATGCTGTTTGAGGACCGGTGCCTGGTTAAGATATCCGGTAAACTTGCTGTGATAAAGTCCTGTTTACTGTGCTGTGAAAGTATATGGACTGCTTTTCCCTACAACTGTGTCAGCGTCTTCTCTGGTGGAAGGTTGCTTGCTACAAATTGGCAGCCCAACAGGGATCCTCTGCTGGATGCAGTAAGCACAGTGGAAACCCAGCAGCTACAGGAGCCACCAGAGCTGTGACTGTCTCCACAGACTCTGCAAACTTCCTCTGAGCAGGTTAGTAACCAGCCAGGGTGTGTGTCAATTGTTTAAAAAAAATAGTTTTATTTTTGTTGTTGTATTGTGGTTTGGTGGTGTATGGTAAGGGATGCGAGATTCATATATCATGCATCCGTCCCGTCTACCAAGGAGGAGTTGTTAAGGGCCCTAACTAATGTGGCTGTGGGGCAACAATCCCAGATGCAGCTTCTCCAAACACAAGTATAGGCTCAGCAGGAAACCCTGCACCTGATTCGTGATGAAGTGGGTCTCCTGCAACAGCATTACCAGGAGCCTAGGCCTTTGTAAAAGATGTGTCCCTCAGATGATGCAGAAACCCACCTGGGGACCTTTGAGCGCGTGGCCGCATGCCTGGGATGGCCAGAGGATAGCTGGGTGAATAAGCTGGGCCCATATTTGATGGGGGATCCCCAGGAAACGTACCATGACCTCCCGGCAGACCAGGCATCCTCCTATTCACAGCTTAAAGCTGCTATACTAGGTTGCTCCAGTGTAACCAAGGCCTGCAAAGCCCAGCGGATCTCCAGGCTGACCCCCAAAATATGGAGGACCTAGCCACTGCAATGGAGAGATATACTGAACTGGGGAAAATGGCTAAGCCCTTAGACCGGGAGACTCGACCAGTTCCAAGACCCCGGACCCATCTATCTTCAGAAACGAGACCTCGGATCAATCCGGTCATCTGCTCTGAGTGCAGGGAACAGGGCCACATCTGAAAGGACTGCACCAAACAGCGTGAGCCTGTGGAGTGCGGAGCAGGTAAATTGGGGCAACCAGCCTACAGCTTTGTTGGAAGCAAGGGTTCGTCTGTGCCCTCCATGTTCCAGGTAACCCTCCAGGTCACAGCATGGACAATCCAGGCACTTGTACTGGGAGTGAGTTGTCATTTATCTCCATGGGGTCGGTCCCTGAAGGCATTGACCAAGTCTTACCTGCACTTGAGGTGCTCTGCGTCCATGCTGCCACTCACAAGTACCCCAGAGTGCGGTTTTCAGTGCAACATCGAGTGCGGACAATCCAGCTGGTAGCAGCCATCGTCCCACACTTGCACTACCCTTTGATCCTGGGGCGGGATTTTCGTGGCCTATCGGAACTGCTGGCATTTCAACTCAAGGAGCTGCCTTCCTCTCTCAGCTCCGTGGCGCGAAGATCGAGTAATTCTTCAGGAGCCAAATGTCTGTGTGGAGTTTACGCCAGAAGAGCCGACCGACCCAGAGGAGGCAAGTGACGAAAGGACATTAAGAACTACCATGTCACTTCAGGATTTCGGATGAGACCAGCAGATAGACCTGAACTCTGCGAATGCTTTCCAGGACATTTGTATTTATAATGTGAAATGTATTCTCCCTTACCCAGGCGGGGCAGGCCTTCTTTCATAGTAGAGAAGGATTTACTATTTAGGATTGTCGAGGAACGGAGAAAGAAAGTTGAGTAGCTTATAGTGCCACGGGTCCATCAGCCTCTGGTTCTGGAAGCTGCACATTCACAGTTGTGGGGAGGACATTTGGGGGAGGATAAAACTCTGCAGGGGGTACAGCAGTGGTTTTTCTGGCCAGGAATCTGGGCGTTGGTAGCCAAGTACTGTCAGGAGTGTCCCATCTGCCAGCATACCACACCAAAGCACCAGTACAGAGCTCCCCTCATCCCTCTTCCGGTAATTTCTGTTCCCTTTGAAAGAATTGGGAAGGATATTGGGGTGCCAGTGGAAAAATCAGCAAGGGGACATCAGTATATCTTAGTCCTCTTTGATTATGCCACACGATACCCTGAAGCCATCCCTCTACGAAATATGTAGATAGCAACCATTGGCAAAAAAAAAATCTGAACTTCTCCTGCCTGGGCATACCCAAGGAGATCCTCACTGACCAGGGGTCCCCCTTTATGTCCCGGCTGATGAACGATTTATATCGGGTGCTGGGGGTTAAAAAGATTTGCACCTCTTTGTATTAGTCCCTGACCGATGGCTTGGTGGAGCGTTTTAATCGCACACTCAAGCAGATTCTCAGGAGGGCAGTCGCCCAGGACAAAAGGGATTAGGACCAGCTCCTACCTTTTCTGATGTTCATCATCCAAGAGGCTCCCCTGTCCTCTACAGGCTTAAGCCCCTTTGAGCTGTTGTACGGCAGACAGCCCCGGGGAATCCTGGACCTCCTAAATGAGGGATGGGAACAACAGATGTTCCCGGAGCCAAATGTAGTACAGTTAATTCACCAGCTCTACAGGCGGATCCAGCAAATAGCTCCATTGGTAAGGGACCATATGACTCAAGCCCAGTCTAGACAGAAACGTCATTATGAGATCCTGGTTGAGAAACTGAGATTTAACCCTGGGGACAAGGTCTTGGTCCGGGTTCCCACAGTGGAGGGCAAGCTGTATGCCCATTGGCAAGGGCTATATACAGTGCTCGATGCTGTGGGGCCAGTGACTTATCATGTGGGCCAACCGGGAAAGCAGAATACAGATATAGCATATAAATCTGCTGAAGCCTTGGAAGGAAAGCCCAGAGACAGCAACTGCAAGAGTGGCCAAGATCACGGCATGTGTGGTCCCAATTGACAGATTTCTCGACGAGGTCAAGACACATCAAGCTCAAGACATGGTCAGGGGAAATTTAGATGTCTTTTTGATGAATCCAGGGAGGACTAAGATCATCGAGCATGACATCGTTACTCCTCCGGGGGTAATGGTCAATCTGCAGCCATACCGGATACCCAAGGCAAAAAGGGATACAGTATGCAAGGAAGTGGAGGACATGTTACGCTTGGGGGTTATTGAAGAGTCCATCAGCAGGTGGAATAACCCCATAGTGCTGGTCCCCAAGCCATCTGAAGCACTGCTGTTCTGCAACGACTTCCGCAGGTTGAACCAGGTATCTAAATTTGATGCCTTTACCATGCCACACATTGATGAGATGATTGAGCAACTGGCCCAAAGCCAATACTTGACCACTCTTGACCTTACCAAAGGATATTGACAGATTCCCCTCACCGAAGCTGCCATGGCAAAAATGACCTTTTCCACCCCAAATGGCCTGTCTCACTATCGAGTCTTGCCATTTGGTCTTCACGGGGCCCCGGCCACATTCCAGCGGGCAATGAATAAGCTCCTCCAGCCCCACCAAAAGTACACAGCTGTGTACCTAGATGACATTGTTATCTTCAGCGATGACTGGGTGTCTCATCTGGCCAAAGCGGAAACCCTCCTGCGGCAGCCAACGCGTTTCCTCTACATGTGCTGTTGATTACTATTGGAGGATCTCATTACAAAGAAAGAACGATCATCCTACAACAGAGGTTCCCAAACTGTGTGCCGTGGCTCCCTGGGGTGCCTCGGGACACTTGCAGGGGTGCCCTGGGTTGGTGGTCCAGGACCAATTCAAATTATTCATGGTCAAAATAATAGGCAAAACCAGTGCTGGTGGCTGCCAGTCATAAATATGTGGCCAAACAGAAGCAAATCTTGTCCCTCACCACACAACTGTCCCTAAGGATGACATATAAAGGTGATCTACTTAATGTAATATTTCTTTCTAAATTTCTCAATAAGAAATTTTTGGCCTATGGGTGCCGTGAATAAAATTCTGATATTCTAGGGCGCCATGATTCAAAAAAGTTTGGAAACCACTGTCCTACAATAAGGAATGTATATGTGAATCTCTTTATCCAGTGTCTGTGGCGCCTTGTTGATTACTGTTATACACTCTTTTTTACACAGTTGTATTTTGGTGTTTTTGGAGAGACACTTATTTGGATAACTGGTTCTCCAAGGCTGACTAGATTGTGCAGTTTCCATATCACCCTATCCTCTGTTTGCAAAGTGGAAGCCGTATTAAAGACTCTGCGCTTCCACAGCTTCATGGCCAACCCAGAGAAGTGTGCGATAGGTATGTCGGAGGCTAAGTACTTGGGATACGTGGTGGGCCGGGGCCAAATCAAACCTCAGGTCAATAAGGTGGAGGCAGTTGCTGCCTGTCCAAGGCCTGAGAGGAAGACCCAACTCAGGGCCTACTTAGGCCTGGTGGGATATTATCGCAAGTTTGTCCCAAACTTTTCCACCAGAGCAGCTCCGCTCACTGATTTATTGAAAAAGCAAAGTCCGGACATGCTTGTGTGGATGTTCCAGGTACATTAGACCTGGAAGAACTTAAAAAATGCCCTGTGTAAAGCCCCCGTGTTGATTGCCCTGGACTTTGTTAAAAGGTTTATCCTGCAGACGGATGAGTCAGAAACAGGCCTCGGTGCGGTGTTGTCTTAGGAGGTAGGGGGGGAGGAGAGACCAGTCCTCTACCTCAGCAGGAAACTACTGCTTAGGGAACAGCGATATGCCACGGTAGATCAGGAATGCTTTGCTATCAAGTGGGCAGTAGAGACTCTGAAGTACTATCTCCTGATATGGGAATTCACCTTAATCATTGATCTCGCTCCGCTCCAATGGATGTGCCTAAATAAGGAGACCAATGCCCTGGTAACACAGTGTTTCCTTGCCCTCCAGCTGTACCACTTCAGGGTCCAGCACAGAGCAGGAGGATTACAGGGCAACACGGATGCCCTTTCAAGGAAGTTCCTCTCAGAAGGTGCAGAGCCCTGTGGGGTGAAGCTAGGGGGTGGGGAGGACTAAGAGAGAGGCCGACTCAAAAAGGGGTATGCCTGCTGAGATTGGCAAGCAGGTATGTGCACCATAGAAGGACTCAGCTTCACCTGTAGGCTCAAAGCTTAGGGGGAGTATATGTGGCAGTCCAGTCTGGATGCCACCCCGGGTGTTTGAAGGACATTGCACAGTAGTTCGGGTGCCCCGGGCCAAAGCGACCTGGATTTAGGACTAGACCAAGAGGAAGCCCCAGGTGGTGGTGATGGGTACATTCAGGTTGTCTCTTTAATACTATGTCAAAGATTATCTGGCAGTTGGAAATTATAATATTGATTGCTGTTGATGCACAGAAATACAATGCAATTTCATACATGAGATCCCATCCACGCAGGTCCAGTCCAGGTGTTGGAGCAAGCACTCCCAGCAATCAGGCACACCTGTGCCACACTTTTATAAAGCTTGTTAGGTCAAGGTCTACTGATGCCAACAAGTGGTCAGGCGATAGAGGGCGGGCCAGTGGGTTAGAGACAAGGGGGTATATTTACTAAGGTTCCAATTTTGTTAGGGTTTTTTTTCCCCCAAAGTGTTAATTCAGGAATTTACAAAACACAAATCTCAGCAGAGATGATAGCATTCATATTTTTTTGATGGCAGAGTTCACAAATACAAATGAATACACCATCGGTCAAACACGGCTGCTTAGGTATACAACACGGTAATTTACCAAACCTTTGTATTTGTAATCTCCACCATGAAAGGGCAGTTGCGACCATGAAAAAATGTGAATTGGTAAAAAACGTGGCAAAAAAAATAGACCTGCTTTTGTAAAGCGTGTTCACATGTGTTTCAACTTCACCATTAATCACACCTGCATTTTTGAGCCTTTAAAAGGGGCCTAAGCACATTATTCAAATCCCTCACTCTGAAATGGCTGCTGGCCTGTGTAGCAGTGAAGTATTGTGTGCTGTGGGATTCCTGAGACTGCTCCATCAGTCTGGGAAAAACCAGGGCCATGAAACTGAACATGGTCAGCAGGTTGAACAGGTTCGGTGGAGGCTGCGCATGCCTTGTTTTGTTTAGGGGGCGTTTAAACTTAAATGCATTGGCTGATGACCAGGTCATACAGATGTTCTGGATCCATAGAAACAACATTTTCCATCTGTATGACCTTGTCAAACTGGACCTAGACCCTGAGACAGCACGCTCTCACTCTGTCTCAGGCCTGCACAAACTCCTGGCTGTGTTGCACTTTCTGGCTACTGGCAGCTTTGAGGCTGTGTGTGGCAATGTCATTGGAATCTCACAGCCCACCTTTTTTTTTTTAAACTTGAATCAGGTGAAGTATACCATACATGGGGGGTAATTCCAAGTTGATCGCAGCAGGACATTTTTTAGCAGTTGGGCAAAACCATGTGCACTGCAGGGGGGGGGGGCAGATATAACATTTGCAGAGAGAGTTAGATTTGGGTGGGTTATTTTGTTTCTGTGCAGGATAAATACTGGCTACTTTATTTTTACACTGCATTTTAGATTGCTGATTGAACTCACCACACCCAAATCTCTCTCTCTCTCTGCACATGTTATATCTGCCCCCCCCCCTGCAGTGCACATGGTTTTGCCCAACTGCTAAAAAATTTCATGCTGCGATCAACTTGGAATTACCCCCATACTCCTCTATGGCAAAGTTTTTTATGTGTAATGTTACATTATACAGTGTTGTTGTTATTAGTACTCATGTCACCTTATTTGTTCAAATGTACACACAGGTGTTGGATGCATTGCAACCCCACATAGATGCCTCTATCTGCTTCCCTACCCAGGAGTCTCAGTGGCATGCAGTCAGGGTAGCTTTCTATGGGCTTGCTGGCATGCCCAATGTGCTCGGTGCCATAGATTGCATACACGTTGAGCAGAGACCACCTAGGGGCAGGCAGTATATTTATACTAATAGACATCTTGACCACTCCACTAATGTCCAGGTTGTGATGCAAGCCTTAAAATAATAAGTGTTGTTGCATGTTACCCTGGCGGCTGCCATGACTCCTTCATCCTCAGTCAGTCATCCCTCTTTGATAAATTTGAGGCCGGACAAATGCCCGATGGATGGCTGCTGGGTATGTAGCTAGATATATATGTAAATCTTTTTTTATAAAAACTGTACATTATGCCAGCAATGTGTGACCAAATACCTACTTTACAATCTAGGTTATATATGTATTTCAGGTGATGGGGGATATGGCTGTTTCTCTTGGCTTCTGACTCCATTGTTCCATCCTGATTGCCCTGCTGAACACAATTACAATCATACACATAAGTCCATGCGGAATGTGATAGAAAGATGTTTTGGGTACTGAAATCTAGGTTTCGGTGTCTTGATAAGCCTTTTGTTGTATAGTCCCTTAAAGGTGACTAGGATTGTGTTCTGCTGCCGTTTTCTTCATAACATGTGTTTGCAACAACATCTGCCACATGTTGAGGATGAGGAGGACGATGAAGAAAACAGTCAGCAAGTAGGGGAGTTAGAAACTTCTGGCGACACTTTGAGTACAGATGTAGGGAGGCAGGTAAGGCAAGAACTAATCCAGCACCATTTTAGTGGTAAGTACATGTGTTTGTGGTGTTATTGTTGTAGTGTGTTATTTCCGCGTTCCAAATTAGTTTTCTGTCTCTCTCTCTCTCTAGATATATATTTAGAGTTCTTGACCTATATATGTGTATCTCTATATCTATTGTGTCACAGTTATATATATATATATATATATATATGTATATACACACACATTTACAGTATATATATATATATATATATATATATATATATATATATGAACTAAGCCTTCCTCACATATCAAATATGTATGTGGTTTGTTTGTTTTTTGCCCTTGGTGTTTTGTTAAGATTATGTGTTGTTCAGTAAGCCAAGCATGTTTTAGATTGTATACCACATTTATTGTCCATTTTTCCTTGTTTAAGGCCACATGATTGTGTGGCCAAAGCACACTGTACCAATACAAGTCATAAACTCACACATGCCTTTTTGGTGTTACCATGAAACAGCGTAATGGGTGTTGCAAAAAACATAATATTTACATTTAGCATATTCATCATGTGGATACATGAGCATTGTAATTGTGACCAAACATGGCGTACTGAGGTGGCAAACAAAGGGCACATTTAAATATAGGTCAAATGACTCAATGTGACGAATGAAAGATGACATTGTCATAATGAACAACCATTACAACCTAACAAGGTCTTTGCCTTTTGGCACAAACCACACACATCATACTCAAGTATGACAAAATTGTTTATAGACGCAAACAGTATGGGTAATGACCGCTGAATTTTGATTGTAATAAGGACTGCATAATATCTGGTTACAGACCAATAATTAATGATTATTATTTGGAATTAGTCATACAAAGACGTAGGATGCTGACTAGTAACTAATTAATGATTATAGATTGTAATTAGGCCTGCAAAGAAGTAGGATGCTGACCAGTAACTAATTAATGATTATAGATTGTAATTAGGCCTGCAAAGAAGTAGGATGCTCACCATTAACTAATTAATGTTTTATTGAGTTAAATTAGGCATGCAGATTTTATTGTTACTGATTAAGCCATAATGGCATGCAGATTTTATTGTTACTGATTAAGCCATAATGGCAATAGACTAAGGTAAAAATCTCTATGGCCAACATTGTCAAAATATACATTCAATGAAAAAAAAAATTATATGTATAATTGAGGCTGTTAACTATCTGGTTATTCATCAGGGTAATAATATGGTTGAAATTTTTAAAAATAAGTGTCTGAATGGTCCTGTTAGGCTGACAGTGAATCAGACTTCCAAACTGATGTTGCTCAGAGTAGCGTTGAGTTCTGTGGTTGCTGCAGTGTGATTTTCAATTATTCGGCTTGTGCTTTCTGTTATCATTTGGTTGTTTTCAAGAATGTTGATGTAGTTTTGGTGCTGTCTGTGTTGTTCATCCATTACTCTTTGGAAAGTGTTCTGTCAAAGTCGGAAAAATATCATGCTACACGTTGCCATATATTCACCTCATGCGCTTGCCCGCTGCACGTGCACATTCTCTCCCGTGCGTGCGGATACTCGCAGCTGCGTGATGGCGTCTCCTCGGCCATGCGCTCAAGCGCGTGGTATGTGCCTTTACGGTAGGGTTTGTGTGCGTCTAGCGGGCGACTCAATAGTTAAATAATAAAACCAAATAGTATGTTTTATAGATAATGTTCCCCTTAATAATGACTGTAAGTTTGTTTAATGTAACTGGTCGCTGGACAGAGGAATTCCTCTTTGCATGATATGAAGGGTCAGACAGGGTTTGAGCAGTGGTGTTTGGTACCTAACTAAAGAACATTTTATTAGGAACAATCCGGTGCTGGTTGGGTAAAGATTAATCGCTCCTGCATATAGTTATGGCCATTAGTAGTTTCTGGACATTTCCTATATTTGCAGTTCATTATACATGCGGCGGGAATTCTGAGATTCCCTCCCACCTGAGCAGTTTGATATAGTCACAGCCCACCTGTTCAAACTAACCTATCACCTTTTGTTATAATGCGAGGAGACATTCCTGTGTCCAATGAACAATAAGATTGTAGGGCCCTTTGTAGTACACTGTATGTTGTGTATATAAGGGTCACTGTCCCCAGACCGGCCAGTACTCTCTCTCTTCAACATTTATCTCTGATAATTGGAGGACTGGATTCCGGTTGCGCTTGCGAGTGTTCCCCGTATGGTATGTTTCTCTGTGGCCATTTTGTTACCCGTTTTAATGTTAGCCATTCATTCTTAGTCGATGTATTTGTGTTTGCGATCGTTCGCTATTGTGTATATTTTTGTTTAGTTATTCTGTTAGATATTAATGTTAGCCTGTAGTGTATGAACTGTTCACTGTTTTCTTTTCCCTTTTACTTAGCTAAATATTGTTAGTAAAGGTGTTGGAACCTTAGCAAGGTATTGTGTGTTTATTACATTGCTGAGGGTAATCGGAGCATCTCAATCGCTCAAACAGCTAGCTTACAGATCAAGGTTAAATAGCATTATATCATTGCAGTATCTCAACACTAAGATTTACAGTATAAGCATACTCTGTGTAAGGTTTAAAAGGTTATTATCTGTGTGTACGCTCGCTGTGTGTATTCCGTACTCACAGCGCAGCGTGTGTACGTAACTAGCGTACCACGTGCGAGGTCTTTGTACGCAAATAGCGTACAAAGTGCGTAGCACGTGCACGAGGGACAGCGGCCATTACGGCTTCATGATATTAATAAATAGCTTGTGTTCTAAGGTAAATAATCAGCTTTATCAATTGAGGGCTCGTCCGTCCTCCACATATCCGCCACTAGCGAGCACAGACTTTATCTGTCAGCAAAGGGCGGGAACGCAGTATCCCTTCGTATCTGTATTGGTGGTGAGGGATACAGTGGTGCTGACTAGATAATCGTCTGTTACGCTACGCTGTAGGAGTGCTGGGGTGGAATCCAAAACCGGAAGGTAGGAAGGTAAGAACAAAACGCTATTATCTTTTAAAACTGTTTATTTCTGTTTTGCGTACGCACACACACACGCACACATCTACATTGTTGCGACTCACTCTCTTGTTGCCATTAGAACCGATTATTAGACACGTGCTGAGGAAATCTGGTGCTATTTAGTTGAGATTATAAAGGATAATTTTTAAGGGAATAATTGTAAACAACACGCACACAGCATAGCAAATATTGTGTGGTGTACGGTAAGCGATTACAGTTGAACATCGTTTACATTTATAGAAGCGTGTTAGTTGCGTTGCTGTGGGCATAGCTGGACTTTGTGCATATGTGTCTCGGGCAACGTGCGAGATTACGTACGCAACACAAAGGCATACACACGTGGCGTGTTTACGCAACGGAGCGTACGGATGCGCCCACCGAAACTCAAATCCCATGATAACATTGTTTTAGTGGGGGCGGTATAGTATAGCCACCTGATAATAGCACAGGTTTGTTCAGTTTCCAAAAAGCTTAGTTAAAAGAGAACCTTTTTCTATTGCAATACTCAGAGATTGAACTACTGCCTGTATGAAAGGAATTTCTGTACAGAAAGATCAGTGTATATGAGTGAGTAGGAGTGAGTGTGGAAATAAAGGTATTATTTTTTGTGAACCCACAAATCGGGATCCCGTCCGAGACCACATCAGGTGAGTGGACACTTGGTGGCGTGGGACTGGCTTGCCCGCGTTAACATTATACAAGGTAAAAGGAGCAAGTAGTATCCGCAGACAAAAGGACTGCGAAGGTTTAAGCGCAGCCCGGGGGTTTTTGCGTATTACCCATATAGATTGAGCTCCGGCTGAAGGTTTCGCAGCCTAAACAACTGATTCCGTTGGTCGTACAGCGTATAAATATTAAGTTACTTATGCGCAGTGCGACTGGACCGCACGTAATTGTGTACATTAGTTTGTTACCTTGATACCCATTAAAATTTACTGTGGGATCATAAACGCTATTTGTACATTCTAACGTGATTTGTGTAGGTTTTTGTTATTTTAAGGGAGTTTCGCTGTTCACTCAGGAAATCTCCAACTACCAATACTTACTGGGGAGGGTAGCATACTCCCACACGCCCCAGTAAATAGAGGTTACAAAAAGATCCCGCGGATTGGGTACGTCCAGTGGTGGGCACATTGCTGGAACTCGTACTGGCCAATTGGGGCGTAAAGTGAGTGAAGGCACTAGTTGAACTTTTACAAGCAAAGAGGGGCGAGTCAGTTAAATCCTTTGGCGCATAGGAAAAGGGGACAAAGGAGACCTGTGGAAACGATACAAGTTGCTTCCCTAAGTGTATTTCGACTAAGCTTGAAGGGAATGATCTGCGTACCCCCACTCACACTGTACGGAGGTAAGATGTATCCATAAAGGTATCTTTTTCTTTCAATCGTAAACCGATGTTTACAAATGTCCAGACTTTATATCAAGCAGGCAATCGGAAGTGTTGAAATAAAGAAACGGAGTGTCGTACCCCAACTCACATGAGAAGAAACTCAATGACTCCTATCAAGGTATCTTTAAGTGTTCAATGCAGGTCTTAATGTGGCTTCTCAGCAAAAAGACGGTGAGTGAAGGTGTGGACCAATTCTCATCTGGGTTTCTTTGTTGCCTTGATATCTTTCTCAATCGTTAAACAATTGGACTCAGGAAACTCTTCTTATTCCATACAATCCATAATACAGTTTATTGTTCCAAAAAGAATTCCACCAAACAGATAAAACATGTGCAAAATACGCAAAAAAAAGGTTTTAAAATTCTAAAAAGATTCCCGCAAGTCTTTCAATGGTTAATACCGGAGGAAGGTTTAGACCAAGTTAAAAAATCAAGCAAAAATCACAATAAATCCCAAATGAACTCCAGTATAGTCTATTAAAAAAGAAATTGATGGCTACTCACACAGCGGTATGTCGACGCATTTCGGTCCTGGGACCTTTATCAAGACATGACCAACTGTGTGGGGAGCCAGATATTTATGGTACGAGTAGCCAATAGTGTGCTGACAGGAAATTGATGTGAAACTTCACATGATGAAGCTCTGGGGTTGATTTATTTCTGTGGAACTATATCAGTAGGATAGATAGAAGTAATGAAATTTGTATTATGTAAAAGGATGGGTCCATATAAAATGCTGAACTACAGGATGATGTCATTTCCTTTACATCAATTTCCTGTCAGCACACTATTGGAAATGGCTAAATATACTGGGATCGTGGAAATTGAGGCAAATGTACACCATAGAGAGAGGTAGCGGTGTCCGTCTTGATGGACGGTTTAAAGGAGGTATTAAGGAATAGGGTACAAACCACTCAACCTAACTGGAGAGGTATGTCGGTGGCCGCCTTAAGAGAGACTGCTGTTGGGCACGACAGGAACATCACAAGACGCAGGGAGTCACAGAGTGATAGACTGATGGCTATAAGTATCCAAGCCCTTACAACAAGGCCGCCTCAGTCTAAATCTCAGACCCCTGGTGGTAAGCCACATACGGTAAAATGTTACAATTGTAATAGGGAAGGTCATTTTGCACGTAACTGCACCAGTAATCCACACAATGCATATAAAAACCCTAGACAACGACATGACATACGAGATTGGGATCAAGGACCGCAGAGACGGAGTTATGAGCCACACGCAGGGGAAACAAGAAGGTATCCCCCAAGAAGAGACTGGCAAGTCTCTGATAATTCCCATTTACCTCCTTCACAGGTAATAGCTGCCAGCGCAATGCAGGGAGTTCACCACGCACCATAGGGGTGGGGCCACACCTGTAGTCTGCAGCCAGTGAAATTAATTGCGAGCCTTGGAAATGAACCTGAGGTCACAATTGATGTAGCTGGTAAATTTCTAAATTTCCTTGTAGATACGGGGGCGGCCAAGTCAGTGATAAATTCGACCGTGGGCATGAGAACCACTGGTAAAACCATTCCAGCCATGGGAGTAAGAGGAGTAGTGCGACAATACCCTTTAAGCAAACCAGCAGAGATTACGATAGGGCCTTTGCATACCAAGCATTCTTTTCTGCTGGCTGCATCGGCTCCGACTAATCTCCTAGGGAGAGATTTACTGTGCAAAATGGTATGCGTCATATACTGTACTCCTGAAGGTGTGTTCTTGGACATACCCGAAAACCACGCTCAGGAAGCGCAGGATATGCTAGACTCCCCAACAAGATTAATGTCACACACTGTTGTTGTAAATAGGTGTCCGTCCAAGGTAGAGGAAATGATTTCCCAGATACCGGAATCACTTTGGACCAAGGATGGACAAGACACTGGATTGATGGCAAACGTAGCCCCAGTAGTTGTGCAAGTAAAAGATGGTAGGATAGCTCCAAAAGTCCCACAATACCCTCTGAAGCCAGAGGTGGAGTTAGGAGTTTACCCTGTAATAGAGCGCTTGTTACAACAGGGCATTCTGGTAAGGACGTCCAGCACTGCCAATAGTCCCATCTTCCCTGTTAAAAAGAGTGGGGGGAGGGGTTACAGATTAGTGCAGGATCTAAGAGGGATCAACAAAATAGTTGAGAGTCAATTCCCAGTAGTGCCAAATCCAGCTGTCATCCTTATGCAAATCCCTCCCACTGCCACATTTTTCACTGTGATTGACCTCTGCTCCGCTTTCTTCTCGGTACCTCTGCACCCTGACAGTCAATACTTATTCGCATTCACATAGAGAGGAGTTCAGTACACTTGGACTCGATTACCACAAGGTTTCATAGACAGTCCAAGTATTTTCTCACAGGCCCTGCATGATTGTTTACAGTCTTTCCAACCAGAGAGTGGATCAATATTGATACAGTATGTGGATGATTTACTGCTGTGTTCAGATTCACTGGAAGCGTCCCTGAGAGATACGAAACAACTCCTGTTTCATCTTTCAGACACAGGACACAAGGTTTCCAAGGACAAGTTACAATTATGCCAGATCCGTGTGAAGTATTTGGGACACTGTCTAACACAAGGACTGAGACACCTTACCGCTGATAGAATTCAAGCAATTCGTGACATGACCCTGCCACAAACCCAGCAACAGATTAGAACGTTTTTAGGAATGTGTGGGTATTGCCGTAACTGGATCCCAGGTTTTTCCATACTGGCCCTACCTTTGCAGGAGATGGTCTCATCAAGCAAACCTGATCGGATTTCGCACACAGACGAATCCGAGATGGCCTTTGAGAGACTCAAACAGTGCCTAACGCAGGCACCGGCACTAGGTATGCCAGACTATGGGAAACCCTTTGAGCTGTACGGAACAGAGAGTGCTGGGTGCGCAGCAGGTGTCTTTTAACCAGAAGCATGGTGATGCCAGCAGGCCGGTAGCCTACTACAGCGCCCAGCTAGATACGGTAGCGCGATCCCTCCCCACATGCTTGCGAAGTGTTGCAGCAATAGCAATGCTAGTCACAAAGAGCGAAGATGTAGTGCTAGGACACAACCTCACAATTCATACACCACATGCAGTGTCAGCCTTACTGAATTCGGCCCAAACCAGACACGTCTCATCAGCGCGGTTTACAAGATGGGAATTGGCATTGATGGCCCCCGTAAACATCACCATAAGGAGATGCAGCGCATTAAAAACTGCAACGTATCTCCCAGGTGTGCCTGGACAGGCACAAAGGGTGGAGGATGAGAGTGATGGTGAAGGAGGATTTAATACAGGGGATGACATGCATGATTGTATGGAATATTTGACCCAAAATTTCACGGCAAGGCCTGACATCAGTGACAACCCACTGGAAGATGTAGATTTTACTTTCTACACTGACGGTAGTTGTCACAGACAGACGGACTCGGGAGACTTGTGTACTGGATACGCAGTCGTAGATGACCAAGGTACCATAGAAGCAGAACCGCTAGGCCCACCACACTCAGCACAAGTTGCTGAACTGGTTGCCCTAACCAGAGCATGTGAATTGGCTAAGGGCAAGTCAGCCAATATTTACACAGATTCTAGGTACGCCTTTGGAGTAGTCCATGATTTCGGAGCCCTATGGCGCCTCAGAAATTTCATGATGGCAGCTGGCACACCCGTAGCGCATGCAGCCCACATCAAAAGACTTCTAACAGCAATACAGGAACCAGACAGAGTGGCTGTTATCAAGTGTAAAGCTCACACATATAGCCAAGACCCGGTATCACTTGGTAACAGCCGAGCAGACGAAGCTGCTAAATCAGCAGCCGGTAACCACATACAAACAGACAGTACACAACTGATGGTATTTAATACTGTAAACACACAGAAATTGTGTGAAATGCAAAATTTGTGTTCCCCACAGGAAAAGGCAGTTTGGAGGTCAAAAGGATATGGCCAGGAGTCCTCAGGACTCTGGACAGATGGACATGGTAAACCAGTGGCACCCAGAGCATACCTTCCAAGTCTAGCGGAAGCGGCACATGGGCTGACTCATCTAGGCAAAGAAGGAATGTGTAAGCTAGTAAGAGCTTATTGGTGCGCCCCAGGATTTTCTTCCCATGCGGGTAAAAGAGCAATGACATGTCTCACCTGCTTGAGGAAGAATATCGGAAAGGCAATACCGACAGAGCCATCCCATATCCCTCCGACAGATGGCCCTTTCCAGGTAATACAGATTGATTTCATACAATTACCACCTTGTAGAAATTTAAAGTATGTTTTGGTCTGTATTGATGTATTCTCAAATTGGGTCGAAGCATTTCCCGCGGCCACAAATACCGCTGTATTTACTGCAAAGAAAATTGTGCAAGAATTTGTGTGTAGGTACGGTATCCCTAGAATCATTGAGAGTGATAGGGGTACCCATTTTACAGGTGAAGTCTTTCAAACAATGTGTAAGTTGATGGGAATTAATAGTAAGCTGCACACTCCGTACCGCCCCCAGGCGAGTGCGAAGGTGGAAAGAGTGAACAGCACTATTAAAAATAAATTGAGCAAGGTAATGACTGAAACAGGACTGTTATGGCCCGAAGCTTTGCCAATTGTATTATACAGCATCAGAACCACCCCCAGGTCCCCTCTTAACCTGTCTCCTTTTGAAATTCTGTTTGGTCGACAACCCCATGTTATGATTAACCCCCAGGATGATTTGAAATGTAACAATGAAGTAACCGTAAAGTACTTGGTTAAGATGAGTAAGCAATTGAGGAATCAGAATGATAATCTAAAGTTGGTGACTCCTGATCTGCCAGACAGTAATTGTCATGACATTGAACCTGGGGATTATGTAATGATACAGAATTTTCTACGCTCAGGTTGCCTTATTGACAGATTGGAAGGACCATATCAAGTCTTTTTGACCAGCACAACAGCATTGAAGGTTGCCGAGAGAGAGACTTGGGTCCATTCGTCTCATTGTAAAAAGGTCACTGACCCAGAGAGGTCCCGTGATAAAGAACAGACGGTAGAGGTTTTATCACTAGAGTGTCTGTTCAGGGAGGATTGAGACGACATCTGAGCACTGAGAATAATAAGACCAGAAGCTTGTCGAACCAGATTTCTTTTTCCCATTTGTTATTTTCTCCAGTTCCCACCTCCCTCCTATTTCCTTTCCCCCTTCTTATTTTTCTCCTTTTTTACTCCTCTAAGATGGACTTGCCCCAAGAGAATGTGATCCGGATTTTCCTGTTGACCATGATGTTGACCAGAGCAGTCTGTTTCGGTGAGAGTACCATGGAGGTCGAGAAAGGATCTGGAATGGGTTCTGATGACCAGGATGCAGGCGTAGATTTCCAAGAGCAACATAATCTCCGAGCAAAGGCGAGTATCAGAAAACGATCTGGTAGCATTGACAATAGAAGAAATTGTGAAGGATTGTTAGCTGAAGAGAACTGCATTTGTAGGCATTGTGACAATATAGTTGAGGATGGGTGCATCAAGAAATGTCAGTCCAGTTTCAATGTCCACATGGACCGGCATCCATTGAGTGACTATCACTCCCTAGTGGGTAAAGTGTTAAATCAGACAGACTGTTGGGTATGCTCTCAAGTACCTCAAGGCCATAGCAAATCAGGACTAGTACCATTCCCTTTAACTGTAGGAGAGGTACTTGAGCTAAGTGGTGGGAGGCCGGTGGACAAGAGGTTTAATATCTCTAGTCCTCCTAGTTTGAAGCTCCACCAATATCATGTGGATAGGTCCTTAGTGTGCTTTAACATTTCCAATCCCCGAAAGCCGGGAAATTGTGAAGTGTCATGGAGTAATCAAACCATGACCTTTTCATACAGAGCCGACAGAATGCCCATAGACACAGAACTTATACGCCAGATAGCCGACCATGGAAGATTTTTCCGGTATAGGTACACTCTAGGAAGTAAGACCATGTGAGTTGGAGAAGTATCACCAGGATACTGTGCACATATCGTACAAACAGATACGTGTACTAAACAGATGGGAGAGTTAGGGTTAGGAGATTTCACATGGAAAATTTGTAACATGATAATGTCATACTCCGTCCCATTTGTTCTCCCCGATGATGCATATTTCATATGCGGGAGGAAGGCGTATAAGTGGCTTGCCCCAAACTCAGAGGGATTGTGCTATATTGGAAAAGTACTGCCTGAAGTAATGACTGTATCCCATAACAAAATGAAAGATATTCACCGCAGTGCCCAAGCTCCTTATACTCACACTCATTACGAGCACATCGTTAAACGGCACCTGATAGAGAGGACAGAACATTCAGCCTCTGATCTGATCCATGAATCCACCGGGATTCAATTCCTACTCGCGTTAGATATCACTCGTACCGCCAGAGGAGTGATAAATTATAAATAGATATCTGCGCTTGCAAATTTATTAGACAATATCACCGAAATGTATGACGACACATTCAGGTACACTGGGAAAGAGTTACAAGCCTACAAAACAGAACTGGTTCAGCATAGGATGATTCTCAATTACCTCACAGCTGTGACAGGCGGGTATTGTGTTACCCTAGCAACTCAATATGGAATAAAGTGCTGCACGTACATTACAAACAGCACGGAGGACCCAGCCGAGGTCATAGACCAAAAGATGGATGACATTTTACAATTAAAATGGGAGTTTCGAAGGAAACACAATCTCACACTCGCTACTGTGGGTAATGAGCTGACCAGTTGGGTGACATGGTTGAACCCACGAAATTGGTTCTCGGGTTTAGGAGAATGGGCCCAAAATATTATTATGGATGTAGGGAAATTTCTTTTGTGTATTCTGGGGGTCGTCATATTGGTTGGCTTGATATTTAGATGCGTTCGGGTTTTAACGAAGAGTAAAAGCAATACCAGGGTGATGAGCTTAAGGAGCGAGGACACTGTAATAACAACAACTAATTTGATTTATGACCCAACGATAGAGACAATGTTGTGATGAAAATGTGATTCCACGGTCCGTTTCTTTCACCCGTTTCTCCTTTGTTTTCCTCCAAGGTACAAAGACATCCGCCTGGAAGAAGAATTTGACAACCTCTTTTATACAGACCATTGATGAACTATGCTACAAGCCCCATTTTCCCTAGTGACTTTAAATTTTACGATAGCCCAAATATTTTAGTGACTAATGGAACAATGGAAAAAACTTTTGCCGTCATTTATAGCAAAAGCATCAGGAGACTACAGTCAACATGTACATCGAGACAAGACACAAGACAAGACCTCAATCAGCAAATGTATATTAAACTCACATAGTTTATGACTGCATTTACCATAATTGCTTCTTATCTTCATTTCTACAACCTTCAGGTAATGACACACATAGTCGATAGGGAATATAGATACAGATATCAGCACTCACATATTCCCCCATTCATGTATCATCAACTAAATGTGCTCCCCCATTTGTTGCAACCAAAAGCCGAAAAGAGCTCGGTAAAGTTTGACAGCCCATCCACAGACCCGTAATACGGGATAAGAAGGAATTCAAATGTATACTTCGCAATACCTCGAAGCTTGATTTAAAACACGTACGGCACGATGATACATGACCCCTCAAACATGGATTCATACACACATGCTTCTACTATCTCACTAGGTCATACCTTTTTCCCACCTTCCTCTCTTCTCCCTTACCCAATCATAGAAATGTATTTACATATGACATATATTTTTCTCTTTTTGAACTGTTTTAGGAAGTGGCAGTTATTGGTGACTGCCAAAGGGTGGACTGTCAAAGTCGGAAAAATATCATGCTACACATTGCCATATATTCACCTCATGCGCTTGCCCGCTGCACGTGCACATTCTCTCCCGTGCGTGCGGATACTCGCAGCTGCGTGATGGTGTCTCCTCGGCCATGCGCTCAAGCGCTTGGTATGTGCATTTACGGTAGGGTTTGTGTGCGTCTAGCGGGCGACTCAATAGTTAAATAATAAAACCAAATAGTATGTTTTATAGATAATGTTCCCCTTAATAATGACTGTAAGTTTGTTTAATGTAACTGGTCGCTGGACAGAGGAATTCCTCTTTGCATGATATAAAGGGTCAGACAGGGTTTGAGCAGTGGTGTTTGGTACCTAACTAAAGAACATTTTATTAGGAACAATCCGGTGCTGGTTGGGTAAAGATTAATCACTCCTGCGTATAGTTATGGCCATTAGTAGTTTCTGGACATTTCCTATATTTGCAGTTCATTATACATGCGGCGGGAATTCTGAGATTCCCTCCCACCTGAGCAGTTTGATATAGTCACAGCCCACCTGTTCAAACTAACCTATGACCTTTTGTTATAATGCGAGGAGACATTCCTGTGTCCAATGAACAATAAGATTGTAGGGCCCTTTGTAGTACACTGTATGTTGTGTATATAAGGGTCACTGTCCCCAGACCAGCCAGTACTCTCCCTCTTCAACATTTATCTCTGATAATTGGAGGACTGGATTCCGGTTGCGCTTGCGAGTGTTCCCCGTATGGTATGTTTCTCTGTGGCCATTTTGTTACCCGTTTTAATGTTAGCCATTCATTCTTAGTCGATGTATTTGTGTTTGCGATCGTTCGCTATTGTGTATATTTTTGTTTAGTTATTCTGTTAGATATTAATGTTAGCCTGTAGTGTATGAACTGTTCACTGTTTTCTTTTCCCTTTTACTTAGCTAAATATTGTTAGTAAAGGTGTTGGAACCTTAGCAAGGTATTGTGTGTTTATTACATTGCTGAGGGTAATCGGAGCATCTCAATCGCTCAAACAGCTAGCTTACAGATCAAGGTTAAATAGCATTATATCATTGCAGTATCTCAACACTAAGATTTACAGTATAAGCATACTCTGTGTAAGGTTTAAAAGGTTATTATCTGTGTGTACGCTCGCTGTGTGTATTCCGTACTCACAGCGCAGCGTGTGTACGTAACTAGCGTACCACGTGCGAGGTCTTTGTACGCAAATAGCGTACAAAGTGCGTAGCACGTGCACGAGGGACAGCGGCCATTACGGCTTCATGATATTAATAAATAGCTTGTGTTCTAAGGTAAATAATCAGCTTTATCAGTTCATCATATGTGTGTTGTCCGCACGCATTAGTTCCATAGTATTGTCAGTGTCGGACTGGGGCATGAAGGGCCCACCGGGGAATGCAGTGATAGGGGCCCATACTTAGGGGTGTGGCCAGCCTCCACTGAGGATTGAAATACACAATTGTCTTGTGCAGTGTAAAGCAACATATCTACCATGTATAATATCTACCACAGTCTGGAACCTGATCCCTAAAGAAAGGAGTGGGCCCTCAGCCAGTTGTTTCCCCTGTACCCCCGTGGGCTAGTCTGACCCTGAGTATTGGCAATTCTTGTGATTTGCACATTTAGGTGGCTGCTATTCCTACTTATTCGGGGAAGCTGATGTGGCAAACTAGCAAGAAATTGCGTTTGTCTGCTCAGAAAATCAAGATTATTGGCCTGTTGGGTTGCCCAACTGTTCCAAAAGGCCTGATCCTGTGTTGTAGTGTGTGGTGATGTAGGGCTCATTTGTGGTGCACGTGTGGTTTGTGTTGGTGGCGTATTCACAGGTGGCGTTGTTGGTATTGTTGGGTCTATTGGCTGGAGTTGAAGGACAAAGGTTTCCTCCATTTATGTGTCCTGCTGGGTGTCCGGTGGCATGTTGTCAGCATCTGTATGTGGTTTAATGGGACATCATTTTAGTTACGTTAGACATATATTTTCTGTTGTTTTTTTTATATTTTGAGTAGCACATACATGATAATTAGGACTACAAATGTTGTTTTAAACGTTACCAACAATACTCCATTTACATTAAGGCGAGGCCTATGTGCTGCATTTTTGATTACTTTTGGTTGGACCAAAAAACAAGACAAACAGGAACAAAAAGACACTACTTACTCTGCAAACCCGGTTTTTGTGAATTTTTAAACACCACACAAATTGCCTAGGTTGGTCTACATATATGAAGGTAATACCAGATCTACACAGTACATGTAAAGATGTAAACACTCACCATTCGCAAAGGATGCTAATCTGGGTAAGCTTCCACTTCTGCTTAGGGTGCAGACTTTTTCTGGGAATATGCTACTCTATGCCTCAAGTGTACACACAAATATATATATATATATATATATATTTAGTGTGGAGATGTTAACCCATAACATTTGTTATGCATGTGGTTGCTGGTGTTGATCCGTACAAGGGTTAGTGTGTGGTATTGTTCTACGCTAATTATAGGTAAAGTGGCCTGTGTAAGTATGTGTTGTAATTTATTTTTGTTCTACTCACCAGGCAGCTGAGGGGATTGTGGTTCCCATGTTGGCGGACTCTCCAAAAGTTGGACTGGGGGCCTTGAGGACACATTGGATATGCGTAGTTGTGGTGGAGATGCTGCTTGTCTAGTGGGGACATCATGACGGTGTCTCTTGTGGGCCATGTGTTTCTGAGTGGCGGATACCTGTGGAGTGCGCCTTTGGGAAATTTTACATTGTTTGGATGTTCCTATGGGAAATTTAAAACATTAATGTTTTTCTTGCAGGTTTACCCTCATAATTTCTAATTCAAATGATACTTTGCCTGCTTTACCATCATCCTCATCTTGGACCTGCGTGGTGGGAGTCTGGCCAGTGGTGCTTTTTTTCTGCACTGTGAATATATGATGAATTTGGGTTGTAACATAATAGTGTGTAAATAAAATGTGAAAAACATTTTCCATTTTTGACTTCTGAAGTAAAAATTCATAATGATGCTAACCAACTCTGCTACATTTCTTGCAGTCTCTATTGTCTGAAGATAGCCCAGGTATAAAACACCACACAAAAGCTAGAAACATGGGTCCATGTGCTTAGTTAACACTGCCAACCAGCAGTATATTGTACCATGGAATAGTATACGATAATACTAATCTACATTAAAAGACTACCTTAAAAATGGCACATACATTAGAAAAGTATGGGTTGACATACATAAACACTATTACTCCAAACCAAAAGCAGTTGCTGAAGCAACATCATTGCACAAAAGTAACAATAAATGGCAAACACATTATCCTGAATAGACTTACAAAATACACCAACCAAACCACTTAACACATGTGTAACATACTTAACATCAACACCAAAGATTTCTCACAAACATTAGGGGAAAGAAAGAAAAAAAAAACAGCAATATATGTTAACATGCAACACATACATTTCACAGTAGCACACACATTTAACATGCAAAGATTACGTGTCTGTGCCCCATGAGCCACAACAAACACAGCCAAAAACATACACTCTGACATTCACCAGAAACAAGCGACTGCAGTAATGTTATTTCTACATTACAAACACACATGAACTATTGATACTCCAATCTGTGTAGGGACAACAAAACTACTAAACAAAAATCCATAACCGAAAAAACAAACACTAAAACAGTAAATAGATGATGTTTTTTGGGGGGAGCCTAAAACGCAATTCAGAAGCAGACTACAAATAACCTCCAAAACTCACCATCCTGCCTGGGCAGATCCGAATCCCGGACATAAGTGGCACCGACCACTTCAGGAGGACTTAGGCTCCTCACGGGCTCCTCCCACTCAAGATATGTAGCAATAAAGGCATGTCTGCCACCAGTTTGACGAGCAGGCTTCACCTCCTTGGCCATTTTCGCCTTGACATGGTGCTTGATGTCATAAAAGTGCTTGCGACATGTGTTCTCGATCCGCTTGACCACACCCACGCTGTTGACTGCCGCAACCACTTTTCCCCATGACACACTCTTCTTGTGAGCTGTGACCTTTGCGGATTCACGACCAAACAGCTGCCGATGATGTCGCATCAGCTCACGCACCAAAGCCACATTCTCTGCATAACTGAACTTGACATTGTGGCCAGTCTTAGTAGTGGTGCGTGGCTGCAGAGCTGCAGCACCATCACTGTCACTGTCACTAGAGGCCACAGCAGCAACCTCACCCACCTCCTCCACCTCACTAACCTCCTCCGTCTCACTCACCCCCTCCACCTCACTCACCTCCTCCACCTCACTCACCTCTGACAGGGACATAGTACAGACAAACAATAATTAACACTAAGAAAAAAAACACACTCCTCCACTACCACTACACAGCACACACCAGACACACACACACACACACACACACACACACACACACACACACACACACACACACACAATGACAATAGACTTCAAACAAAAATGACAAGAACAAAAAAGATGACAAACTCCACACAAACTACACAACAAGAATGACAAGACTACTTTCAAACACAATACAGCACTCAGACATCACTTACTCACTCCAAAACCACTAAACAACTCTCCAACACCACAGACCACTAACTCTCACCTCTCCACTAGCTAAACCCACGAGGTTCGGACGGTTTGGGGCATATTTATATGACGCCGCACAGACACTCCTCCATCTGAAACACAACCAATCACATTCGAGTGACAAAAATGAAAGTTGGTGGAAATTAGTGATGAGCGGGTTCGGTTCCTCGGAATCCGAACCCCCCCGAACTTCACCCATTTTACACGGGTCAGAGGCATACTCGGATACTCCAGTATTGCTCGGTTAACCCGAGCGCACCCGAAAGTCATCATCCCGCTGTCGGATTCTCGCGAGATTCGGATTCTATATAAGGAGCCGCGCGTCGCCGCCATTTTTCACTCGAGCATTGGAAATGATAGTGAGAGGACGTCCTCTCACTTTGTTTCAGAACTTTCAGGGGGCTGCAAATATCTTTATTCTGGGGACCAGCAGTATTATAGGAGGAGTACAGTGCAGAGTTTTGCTGACCAGTGACCACCAGTATTATACGTTCTCTGCCTGAAAAACGCTCCATATCTGTGCTCAGTGTGCTGCATATATCTGTGCTCACACTGCTTTATTGTGGGGACTGGGGACCAGCAGTATTATATAGGAGGAGTACAGTGCAGAGTTTTGCTGACCAGTGACCACCAGTATTATACGTTCTCTGCCTGAAAAACGCTCCATATCTGTGCTCAGTGTGCTACATATATCTGTGCTCACACTGCTTTATTGTGGGGACTGGGGACCAGCAGTATTATATAGGAGGAGTACAGTGCAGAGTTTTGCTGACCAGTGACAACCAGTATTATACGTTCTCTGCCTGAAAAACGCTCCATATCTGTGCTGCATTGTAGTATATAGTAGGAGTACAGTGCATAATTTTGCTGACCACCAGTATATAATATATAGGAGTACGGTACAGAAGGCCACTGCTCTACCTACCTCTGTGTCGTCAAGTATACTATCCATCCATACCTGTGGTGCATTTCAGTTTTGCACAGTTTGCTGACCACCAGTATATAATATATAGCAGTACGGTACAGTAGGCCACTGCTCTACCTACCTCTGTGTCGTCAAGTATACTATCCATCCATACCTGTGGTGCATTTCAGTTGTGCGCAGTATATATAGTAGTAGGCCATTGCTATTGATACTGGCATATAATTCCACACATTAAAAAATGGAGAACAAAAATGTGGAGGGTAAAATAGGGAAAGATCAAGATCCACTTCCACCTCGTGCTGAAGCTGCTGCCACTAGTCATGGCCGAGACGATGAAATGCCATCAACGTCGTCTGCCAAGGCCGATGCCCAATGTCATAGTAGAGAGCATGTAAAATCCAAAACACAAAAGTTCAGTAAAATGACCCAAAAATCAAAATTAAAAGCATCTGAGGAGAAGCGTAAATTTGCCAATATGCCATTTACGACACGGAGTGGCAAGGAACGGCTGAGGCCCTGGCCTATGTTCATGGCTAATGGTTCAGCTTCACATGAGGATGGAAGCACTCATCCTCTCGCTAGAAAAATGAAAAGACTTAAGCTGGCAAAAGCACAGCAAAGAACTGTGCGTTCTTCTAAATCACAAATCCCCAAGGAGAGTCCAATTGTGTCGGCTGCGATGCCTGACCTTCCCAACACTGGACGGGAAGAGGTGGCACCTTCCACCATTTGCACGCCCCCCTGCAAGTGCTGGAAGGAGCACCCGCAGTCCAGTTCCTGATAGTCAAATTGAAGATGTCAGTGTTGAAGTACACCAGGATGAGGATATGGGTGTTGCTGGCGCTGAGGAGGAAATTGACAAGGAGGATTCTGATGGTGAGGTGGTTTGTTTAAGTCAGGCACCTGGGGAGACACCTGTTGTCCGTGGGACGAATATGGCCGTTGACATGCCTGGTCAAATTACAAAAAAAATCACCTCTTCGGTGTGGAATTATTTTAACACAAGTGCGGACAACAGGTGTCAAGCTGTGTGTTGCCTTTGTCAAGCTGTAATAAGTAGGGGTAAGGACATTAACCACCTCGGAACATCCTCCCTTATACGTCACCTGCAGCGCATTCATCATAAGTCAGTGACAAGTTCAAAAACTTTGGATGACAGCGGAAGCAGTCCACTGACCACTAAATCCCTTCCTCTTGTTACCAAGCTCCTGCAAACCACACCACCAACTCCCTCAGTGTCAATTTCCTCCTTACACAGGAAAGCCAATAGTCCTGCAGGCCATGTCACTGTCAAGTCTGACAAGTCCTTTCCTGCCTGGGATTCCTCCGATGCATCCTTGAGTGTAACGCCTACTGCTGCTGGCGCTGCTGTTGTTGCTGCTGGGAGTCGATCGTCATCCCAGAGGGGAAGTCGGAAGACCACTTGTACTACTTCCAGTAAGCAATTGACTGTCCAACAGTCCTTTGCGAGGAAGATGAAAAATCACAGCAGTCATCCTGCTGCAAAGCGGATAACTCAGGCCTTGGCAGCCTGGGCGGTGAGAAACGTTTTTCCGTTATCCACCGTTAATTCACAGGCAACTACAGACTTGATTGAGGTACTGTGTCCCCGTTACCAAATACCATCTAGGTTCCATTTCTCTAGGCAGGCAATACCGAAAATGTACACAGACCTCAGAAAAAGAGTCACCAGTGTCCTAAAAAATGCAGTTGCACCCAATGTCCACTTAACCACGGACATGTGGACAAGTGGAGCAGAGCAGACTCAGGACTATATGACTGTGACAGCCCACTGGGTAGATGTATTGCCTCCCGCAGTAAGAACAGCAGCTGCGGCACCAGTAGCAGCATCTCGCAAACGCCAACTCAATCCTAGGCAGGCTACGCTTTGTATCACCGCTTTCCAGAAGAGGCACACAGCTGACAACCTCTTACGGAAACTGAGGAACATCATCGCAGAATGGCTTACCCCAAATGGACTCTCCTGGGGATTTGTGACATCGGACAACGCCAGCAATATTGTGCGTGCATTACATCTGGGCAAATTCCAGCACGTTCCCATGTTTTGCACATACATGGAATTTGGTGGTGCAGAATTATTTAAAAAACGACAGAGGCGTGCAAGAGATGCTGTCGGTGGCCCGAAGAATTGCGGGCCACTTTCGGCATTCAGCCACCGCGTGCCGAAGACTGGAGCACCAGCAAACAGTCCTGAACCTGCCCTGCCATCATCTGAAGCAAGAGGTGGTAACGAGGTGGAATTCAACCCTCTATATGCTTCAGAGGATGGAGGAGCAGCAAAAGGCCATTCAAGCCTATACAGCTGCCTACGATATAGGCAAAGGAGGGGGAATGCACCTGACTCAAGCGCAGTGGAGAATGATTTCAACGTTGTGCAAGGTTCTGCAACCCTTTGAACTTGCCACACGTGAAGTCAGTTCAGACACTGCCAGCCTGAGTCAGGTCATTCCCCTCATCAGGTTTTTGCAGAAGAAGCTGGAGACATTGAAGGAGGAGCTAAAACAGAGCGATTCCGCTAGGCATGTGGGACTTGTGGATGGAGCCCTTAATTCGCTTAACCAGGATTCACGGGTTGTCAATCTGTTGAAATCAGAGCACTACATTTTGGCCACCGTGCTCGATCCTAGATTTAAAACCTACGTTGTATCTCTCTTTCCGGCAGACACAAGCCTGCAGAGGTTCAAAGATGAGGTGAGAAAATTGTCAAGTCAAGCGGAACGTGACCCGTCAACCGCTCCTCCTTCACATTCTCCCACAACTGGGGGTGCGAGGAAAAGGCTAAGAATTCCGAGCCCACCCGCTGGCGGTGATGCAGGGCAGTCTGGAGCGAGTGCTGACATCTGGTCCGGACTGAAGGACCTGCCAACGATTACTGACATGTCGTCTACTGTCACTGCATATGATTCTCTCACCATTGAAAGAATGGTGGAGGATTATATGAGTGACCGCATCCAAGTAGGCACGTCAGACAGTCCGTACGTATACTGGCAGGAAAAATAGGCAATTTGGAGGCCCTTGCAGAAACTGGCTGTATTTTACCTAAGTTGCCCACCCTCCAGTGTGTACTCCGAAAGAGTGTTTAGTGCAGCCGCTCACCTTGTCAGCAATCGGCGTACGAGGAATCTTCCAGAAAATGTGGAGAAGATGATGTTCATCAAAATGAATTATAATTCGTGATGTGCACCAGACATTTTTCGTTTTTTGTGTTTTGGTTTTGGATTAGGTTCATCGGCCGTGTTTTGGATTCGGACGCGTTTTGGCAAAACCTCCCTGAAATTTTTTTGTCGGATTCGGGTGTGTTTTGGATTCGGGTGTTTTTTTACAAAAAAACCCTCAAAAACAGCTTAAATCATAGAATTTTGGGGTCATTTTGATCCCATAGTATTATTAACCTCAATAACCATAATTTACACTCATTTTCAGTCTATTCTGAACACCTCACACCTCACAATATTATTTTTAGTCCTAAAATTTGCACCGAGGTCGCTGGATGGCTAAGCTAAGCGACCCAAGTGGCCGACACAAACACCTGGCCCATTTAGGAGTGGCACTGCAGTGTCAGGCAGGATGGCACTTAAAAAAAATAGTCCCCAAACAGCACATGATGCAAAGAAAAAAAGAGACGCACCAAGGTCGCTGTGTGACTAAGCTCCCCAAACAGCACATGATGCAAAGAAAAATTAAAGAAAAAAGAGGTGCAAGATGGAATTGTCCTTGGGCCCTCCCACCCACCCTTATGTTGTATAAACAGGACATGCACACTTTAACGAACCCATCATTTCAGCGACAGGGTCTGCCATACGACTGTGACTGAAATGACTGGTTGGTTTGGGCCCCCACCAAAAAAAGAAGCAATCTCTCCTTACACAAACTGGCTCTACAGAGGCAAGATGTCCACCTCATCATCATCCTCTGATTCCTCACCCCTTTCACTGTGTACATCCCCCTCCTCACAGATTATTAATTCGTCCCCACTGGAATCCACCATCTCAGGTCCCTGTGTACTTTCTGGAGGCAACTGCTGCTGGTGAATGTCTCCACGGAGGAATTGATTATAATTAATTTTGATGATCATCATCTTCTCCACATTTTCTGGAAGTAACCTCGTACGCCAATTGCTGACAAGGTGAGCGGCTGCACTAAACACTCTTTCGGAGTACACACTGGAGGGAGGGCAACTTAGGTAGAATAAAGCCAGTTTGTGCAAGGGCCTCCAAATTGCCTCTTTTTCCTGCCAGTATACGTACGGACTGTCTGACGTGCCTACTTGGATGCAGTCACTCATATAATCCACCACCATTCTTTCAATGGTGAGAGAATCATATGCAGTGACAGTAGACGACATGTCAGGTCCTTCAGTCCGGACCAGATGTAAGCACTCGCTCCAGACTGCCCTGCATCACCGCCAGCGGGTGGGCTCAGAATTCTTAGCCTTTTCCTCGCAGCCCCAGTTGCGGGAGAATGTGAAGGAGGAGATGTTGACGGGTCACGTTCCGCTTGACTTGACAATTTTCTCACCAACAGGTCTTTGAACCTCTGCAGACTTGTGTCTGCCGGAATGTAGTGCTCTGATTTCAACAGATTGACCACCCGTGAATCCTGGTTAAGCGAATTAAGCGCTCCATCCACAAGTCCCACATGCCTAGCGGAATCGCTCTGTTTTAGCTCCTCCTTCAATGTCTCCAGCTTCTTCTGCAAAAGCCTGATGAGGGGAATGACCTGACTCAGGCTGGCAGTGTCTGAACTGACTTCACGTGTGGCAAGTTCAAAGGGTTGCAGAACCTTGCACAACGTTGAAATCATTCTCCACTGCGCTTGAGTCAGGTGCATTCCCCCTCCTTTGCCTATATCGTGGGCAGATGTATAGGCTTGAATAGCCTTTTGCTGCTCCTCCATCCTCTGAAGCATATAGAGGGTTGAATTCCACCTCGTTACCACCTCTTGCTTCAGATGATGGCAGGGCAGGTTCAGGAATGTTTGCTGGTGCTCCAGTCTTCGGCACGCGGTGGCTGAATGCCGAAAGTGGCCCGCAATTCTTCGGGCCACCGACAGCATCTCTTGCACGCCCCTGTCGTTTTTTAAATAATTCTGCACCACCAAATTCAATGTATGTGCAAAACATGGGACGTGCTGGAATTTGCCCAGATGTAATGCACGCACAATATTGGTGGCGTTGTCCGATGTCACAAATCCCCAGGAGAGTCCAATTGGGGTAAGCCATTCAGCGATGATGTTCCTCAGTTTCCGTAAGAGGTTGTCAGCTGTGTGCCTCTTCTGGAAAGCGGAGATATAAAGCGTAGCCTGCCTAGGAACGAGTTGGCGTTTGCGAGATGCTGCTACTGGTGCCGCTGCTGTTCTTGCTGCGGGAGGCAATACATCTACCCAGTGGGCTGTCACAGTCATATAGTCCTGAGTCTGCTCTGCTCCACTTGTCCACATGTCCGTGGTTAAGTGGACATTGGGTACAACTGCATTTTTTAGGACACTGGTGACTCTTTTTCTGAGGTCTGTGTACATTTTCGGTATCGCCTGCCTAGAGAAATGGAACCTAGATGGTATTTGGTACCGGGGACACAGTACCTCAATCAAGTCTCTAGTTGCCTCTGAATTAACGGTGGATACCGGAACCACGTTTCTCACCGCCCAGGCTGCCAAGGCCTGAGTTATCCGCTTTGCAGCAGGATGACTGCTGTGATATTTCATCTTCCTCGCAAAGGACTGTTGGACAGTCAATTGCTTACTGGAAGTAGTACAAGTGGTCTTCCAACTTCCCCTCTGGGATGACGATCGACTCCCAGCAGCAACAACAGCAGCGCCAGCAGCAGTAGGCGTTACACTCAAGGATGCATCGGAGGAATCCCAGGCAGGAGAGGACTCGTCAGACTTGCCAGTGACATGGCCTGCAGGACTATTGGCTTTCCTGGGTAAGGAGGAAATTGACACTGAGGGAGTTGGTGGTGTGGTTTGCAGGAGCTTGGTTACAAGAGGAAGGGATTTAGTTGTCAGTGGACTCCTTCCGCTGTCACCCAAAGTTTTTGAACTTGTCACTGACTACTGATGAATGCGTTCCAGGTGACGTATAAGGGAGGATGTTCCTAGGTGGTTAACGTCCTTACCCCTACTTATTACAGCTTGACAAAGGCAACACACGGCTTGACACCTGTTGTCCGCATTTGTGTTGAAATAATTCCACACCGAAGAGCTGATTTTTTTTGTATTTTGACCAGGCATGTTAAGGGCCATATTCGTCCCACGGACAACAGGTGTCTCCCCGGGTGCCTGACTTAAACAAACCACCTCACCATCAGAATCCTCCTTGTCAATTTCCTCCCCTGCACCAGCAACACCCATATCCTCATCCTGGTGTACTTCAACAGTGACATCTTCAATTTGACTATCAGGAAGTGGACTGCGGGTGCTCCTTCCAGCACTTGCAGGGGGCGTGCAAATGGTGGAAGGCGCAAGCTCTTTCCATCCAGTGTTGGGAAGGTCAGGCATCGCAACCGACACAATTGGACTCTCCTTGGGGATTTGTGATTTAGAAGAACGTACAGTTCTTTGCTGTGCTTTTGCCAGCTTAAGTCTTTTCATTTTTCTAGCGAGAGGATGAGTGCATCCATCCTCATGTGAATCTGAACCACTAGCCATGAACATAGGCCAGGGTCTCAGCCGTTCCTTGCCACTCCGTGTCGTAAATGGCATATTGGCAAGTTTACGCTTCTCATCAGACGCTTTCAATTTTGATTTTTGGGTCATTTTACTGAACTTTTGTGTTTTGGATTTTACATGCTCTCTACTATGACATTGGGCATCGGCCTTGGCAGACGACGTTGATGGCATTTCATCGTCTCGGCCATGACTAGTGGCAGCAGCTTCAGCACGAGGTGGAAGTGGATCTTGATCTTTCCATATTTTAACCTCCACATTTTTGTTCTCCATTTTTTAATGTGTGGAATTATATGCCAGTATCAATAGCAATGGCCTACTACTATATATACTGCGCACAACTGAAATGCACCACAGGTATGGATGGATAGTATACTTGACGACACAGAGGTAGGTACAGCAGTGGCCTACTGTACCGTAATGCTATATATTATATACTGGTGGTCAGCAAACTGTGCAAAACTGAAATGCACCACAGGTATGGATGGATAGTATACTTGACGACACAGAGGTAGGTACAGCAGTGGCCTACTGTACCGTACTGCTATATATTATATACTGGTGGTCAGCAAACTGTGCAAAACTGAAATGCACCACAGGTATGGATGGATAGTATACTTGACGACACAGAGGTAGGTACAGCAGTGGCCTACTGTACCGTACTGCTATATATTATATACTTGTGGTCAGCAAACTGTGCAAAACTGAAATGCACCACAGGTATGGATGGATTGTATACTTGACGACACAGAGGTAGGTACAGCAGTGGCCTACTGTACCGTAATGCTATATATTATATACTGGTGGTCAGCAAAGTGTGCAAAACTGAAATGCACCACAGGTATGGATGGATAGTATACTTGACGACACAGAGGTAGGTAGAGCAGTGGCCTACTGTACCGTACTGCTATATATTATATACTGGTGGTCAGCAAAGTGTGCAAAACTGAAATGCACCACAGGTATGGATGGATAGTATACTTGACGACACAGAGGTAGGTACAGCAGTGGCCTACTGTACCATACTGCTATATATTATATACTGGTGGTCAGCAAACTGTGCAAAACTGAAATGCACCACAGGTATGGATGGATAGTATACTTGACGACACAGAGGTAGGTACAGCAGTGACCTACTGTACCGTACTGCTATATTTTATATACTGGTGGTCAGCAAAGTGTGCAAAACTGAAATGCACCACAGGTATGGATGGATAGTATACTTGACGACACAGAGGTAGGTACAGCAGTTGCCTACTGTCCCGTACTGCTATATATTATATACTGGTGGTCAGCAAACTGTGCAAAACTGAAATGCACCACAGGTATGGATGGATAGTACACTTGACGACACAGAGGTAGGTACAGCAGTGGCCTTCTGTACCGTACTCCTATATATTATATACTGGTGGTCAGCAAAATTATGCACTGTACTCCTAGTATATACTGTCTACAATGCAGCACAGATA